>NW_006799945.1:4654494-4834898 GCF_000485575.1 Poecilia formosa
TTAACTTGCACATTAACTTGCACATTACACTGATCAAATTAGATTAGCATTTGTACATTTGGTTGTGTGAGAGATGAGGCCAAGAAGGAGGGACACCATTCATAGAAGAAGCACTACTACTGGCTCCTGTGGTTCTGTAACTATACCCTGTAAGTGAACTTGGTCAACCTCTGTCTACCGATTTGAATGCAACTGTTCATTGTTTTTGAGAGAGAGAGAGAGAGAGAGAGAGAGAGAGAGAGAGAGAGAGAGAGAGAGAGTGGGAAAAAAAAACAACTCAGAGAATAAAGGCTAAACATCCTGAAAATATAACCATTGCAGTTATGTACAAACTAAAGAGCATTGCTGCATGCAATGCCTCTAAGCATCGCAGGCAGCATGGATACATTGGCCAACCTCTCCGCACACCTCAGTGCATGACAATGCTGACATTTCCTCCCTGGGGCTGTTCTCTCTCTATTTGCACAAGCCCGCAAAAAAACGAGAGAGGAGGTGGTTCATTTACTTGGTCATAAACCATTTATTTACCTCCAGGTGAGTGTCGCGCAGAGTGCAGAGTAAAGATCGCAGGAGAGATTTACACCTGCCTCTGTGCTCAAATAGAGAAGCCAATAGCCTACAGAGATGGCCGCTGGAGCCAGCTTGTCTGGGGCTCTGCTAGACATCCCCCCCCACCCTCCCTCTCACCCCCATCCCTTTATTTTTTTTCTCCCACTGTGGATTAAACAACATCATAAAAAATGACCATCAGCGCGCATACTGCAAACAGATTACCCTCCTCGGCGCCCCGGTGCGCAAACTGCACGCTTTTAAGGGCGGAGACGCGTCCAGCGGGGCAACCCGTGTTGCTGCCCGGCAGCAGCGCAGGGGCATCATTCTGCACTCCGTTTTCCCCCGCACTTCTCCGGACCCTTTCCGGTCATGTAAATACTGATGAGCGTTTGATGTTGTTCGGCTGCGGACTGGAGAGACTCCTGGGAGGCTGCTGATGGACATTTGTAACCAGATAAGGAGCCATTTCGTCATGACAAGAGAGCTTTGGAATATATGACACCTTGTTTCAGGCGGATATTTGCAGATGTATATTATAGGACGCGCTTGTTGTTGTAAGGGATGTTAGATGCAAAACAGAGCTTGGGATGACATGACAATCTAATGCCTTGTAACATACACGCCCTGTTTTTTTGTTGTTTTTTTTACCCCTGTTTTACCTGTTGCTACGTTCCTCATCTTAACTGATGAGAGATGTCACCATACAGGTAACCACAACTTTTACTTCAGCATACGTAGCTTAAGCTACGTGTAAAGATTTTGAAGTAAAAGTTAATCATAAACTTAAATATATGCTAAGTTTGAATTTTTTTTTATCATATGTCTCTTGCAATGATTATTGATATTATATAATAATATACACTTTTGCAATTAGAATGTTGTAAATTTACACAGAAAAGCATTATTATAATATAAGACCCTATAATTTTACATAATAATCATTGTCATTATAAACTCCTTCATGGCTTATACACCTCAACCTGACATACACACTTCCTAAAGCAGTTATTGTTTAAGCTTCTCTACATTTTGGCTCCATAAACTTCAACGTTATTGGGAATTTTTTTTTGTGATACACCAATGCAAATCACTGCATAACTGTGAAGTGAAAGGAAATCGGAGAGGAATTTATATTTCGACTCTGATTTTATTAGAAAAACGAAAACGAAGTTTTGATCTAAACCAGTCTATTGTAGATCTGGCTGCATATTCAATGGATCCAACCGGAAGGTGAAATCTCATTTAACCTCTCTTTAGTTCTGAATCTATCTTCACATTAACTCCAACCGGAGTCCCGTTTCTGGCTGAATGAAAACATCCCCACAGCATGATGCCAACACCACCGTGCTTTACAGTTTTCCATGTTCAGATAATGGCTTGAACAAACCTTCATTAGAAGTTCAAAGCTCGGGAAATTGCTTCATAACCTAATCCTTGTTAAAAATGATCCGATCTGTCTGTATTCATTTGTCTTTATGATTCTTATGTTTTCTAAAAGAAATTAAATTAAATTACACACAGGTGAACATTATATGGTTATTAAGTGACTCCAGAAGAATTGGTGGCACTGATTTTATTTAGGGGCATCTCATTAAAGGCAGCTGAATGCAAGCAAATGCCAAACTTTTCAGATTTTTTAATGTTTGCCATTCACATTGATCTGTACGTAAAACCCCACTAAAACACGTTTTGAAGCTGCAATGTGACTATATTTGTAAAATCTCAAGAGTTGAATACTTTTGCAAGAGACTTTTACTTATCTCTGAAGTCAAATGTGGTTTCACAAGAACATAGATTCTCTGCAGCAAGCAGTGGAGCTGAAGTAAATTAAATGCTGTACATGAGAATGTTCTTAGTTGCATTCCACTAATGCACAGCTCCTATAGGTTTATCCAAAGGTGCGTCAGTAGGGCTCTTTGTAACCCTTTCAACTTTGTGAAAAACATTCATCACCTGAAAGCTGAAGACGTGTCATCATTAGTGTCATTAATTCATCACTCGGGTTTAATCAGATCTACATTTTTCATGTCCTGTTCCCAGGCTTTTTACTTTGTGCTTTCAGTTACCTTAAAATCAACGACTGCCATGTAAGCCCTGCAAATCAAAAAACCCAGATAACATCAGTTAATCTATGCATAAAGTCACTGTAAGAGTGAGAAGAGGCACAATCACAACATCTTCAACTTGTATTCGACAGAAAAAAATGAGATTTGAACACCAAGAAGTAGCGACAGAGGGCATAATTTGAAAATACATTATTTTTGACACCATGGCACAAATTAATGAAGTAGCTTCACACCAGCAGGTAGGTCAAAGAGTGCCAGAATTTTTTTTTTTTACAATTAGTCACATTTACAAACCAGCGTCAGTCTGACTCACACAAGAAACATCCTTTTCAATAATTTCTATCTTCTGTTCAGCCTGTATTGGTGGTGTTTGTGCTCAAAAGTAAAAGTTTCAAAGTTGGACATAATTCAAACTAGTTCATTTCAGTTGGTTTATGTTGTGTCGATTCACAACAGTCAGCGTCTGAAGGCAAATTTGCAAAACAAACACATTGGGAAGAGTATGTATTCAGTAGTACATCAAATTAAATAAATCATGCAGATTCAAAGTTAAAATACATACATTCTCAATTGATCCCACAACAGGAATGCCCCTAAAGTCTTCCCAGAAAAGCCAAAGCTCTCTGAGCAGCCCCAAGTTCAGGATCCAACATTGCCTCTGCAGAAACAGGATGCAGTGAGAGCTGCAGCCATAAACTAGTTGTTAGTTCTGCTGACAATGTTACTTCTCAGTAACCCAGTAGCACACAAAATGGGGTAATATATATTTTGCAAACTTGTACTTTATTTTTTTGAAAGCATATAATGGAGAGAACCACATTTTATGGAATAGTATTAAAATAGTAAGCATTGTGGCAATCACCAAATCCAACTGTGCTTTCCAAAATGGAAATTCTTTACTGGGGTGTAACTTTGTTTCCAGCTCCAGTTCCCAGCATTGAACCAAAGCCTCTGAGCTCTGGAAGTTACAGCAAAATTCTATAAAACTAATAACCACAACAACAACAACAACAAAATGAATCTTTCAGGATTATCAGAGTTAAAAATGATCACAGATGTTTTTCATGTGAAGTGACACATGCCAATCAAACAACACAGACTCAGATCCATGGTCAATCAATGCACTATATAATTAAATAATTTTATCAATTTCTTTTGTAAACCATAATGTTCATATATTTAGACGGTTTAAAGAACAGAGATGCGCTTTGGAGTTTTAGTTAAGTTTTGGCAAGAGGAGTACAAAGTCTCCTAATTTAAGTACTAAATGTTTATCGCCACATACCGTATTTAGTTAATTCTGCAGACATCAATGTTAAATTCGAAGTCGGCCTCAACTTTTCAACCCTAAGCACACAAATCTTTGATTCCTAATTTTCTTTCTCTCTTTCCTTCACACATAATTTGCAACTGTGCAAATTTTGCACAGTGGTTTTCCTTTACGGGTCACTTTGCTGACCGCAGATGCCTTGGCAAGTGAATTTCATGCCCTTCTGGATGAAATAGTCTTTCTCAATGTGACACAGGCAGCACAGACGTTCTCCTCTGGTTTGCTGCAATTTAAATGCTATCAGCAATCTCATGCTCAACTGTTGTAGAATTGACTTCAGTTTTAGTCATTTGTTTTGGATATATTTAATTTGTTCCGAGACTGTTTTTGCTAGTAAAAAAATATGACTCGATGATAAAAAGCATGTTATAATTGTACTTCTTTTTCATGGGACAAGATATAAAATGACTATTTGGAGTTTGGTGGCTATGAGATGTTTCACATATTTCTTTTTAAAGAGACAAGATATAAAATGGCAGATGGGAGTTTGGTGGCTAAGAGACGTTTCAAATCAGCTGTAGGTCACAAGTCGGGGAGTAATATATTCAAATTACATCTGAAGTTTACAAAACCCCAAATGACATGTTAACAGGAATTACATCTTGGAGAACAGTTGATTTCAAATGAGGTTAGCCAGCAGAAGAGCTGTTCTCAAATTATACCCTTCATCGGTTGTTATGTATTTTCCAAAATCTGTGGAAAACGTTCAGTTCAAAAGCAACAAATGAGTATAACTTAGGGTCGTCTAAACTTCGGAGGGAGAGATAACACATTTTTATCAGTCCTTTAAAGTAATTCATAGAGATTTTTCGCAGCAGCTATCCAAAGTAAACAGCGTCTGTCGTTGTTACATGATAAATAAGGGTTAATAGTTTAATGTCATAAATCTTGGCATCCAGGATGAATTTTACTTCTTCCTCATTTAACTAACGTCTCATTCAATCGTTGACCCATTCAGCCGTTCTTCTACTGAGATGCCGTGGAATTGGCAGCGTATGAAAAAAACCTGGAAATTATAAAAGGAAGTCTTCCATTCAATGAAGCCCATGAGGGAATACAGAGAGAGAGCGAGAGAGAGAGAGAGAGTGGGAGAAACAGCAAGGGCAGATGGAAAGCGGTGATTTCCAAAATGGCTTGGCCATTGAATGACAATAGCCAGGCCTCTCCAGTGGTCTCTATTTCTCTATCACTGACGACCATAAACATTTAAAAAACCCTAACGCAATAATGGAGGCAAAGAAAATTACCAAATGTGATTTATTCGAGTTTGAACAAATCATTTGTGATTTAAATTTGGAAGAGGAGATATGGATGATAACTGAATTTCCTGTCCAAGTGGGTGAGACTCGTGTCTCCATTTTGTTCATATTTGACATTATCTTGGACAAAAATAGTGCTTGCGGCTCCAATAATGTTGTCTAAGCAGACAGTCTTCTCGTCTTATTTCTACTGGTCCCATAAGCAGAGCATATCCTTCAAACATTCAGGGATATATATTTTTAATGTCTATTTCAGGCTGAAAGGTTATTGTAATTATTAAGCCCACAAAAATGTAACTTTTAGCCCGGGGCTGAGGAGGAAATGTCCACCGTTATACATTAGCTGCCCTAATTTCCAACCCTGAAAATTCTGTTTTTTATACTAAAAATGTTCATGCATGAATTTAAAAGTAGAAAGGATAAGCTTTCAGAATTGTATTACTTACCAGTCTTTGTAATTGTAATATTATGATTTTGTGCTTTTGTCACTGTGGGCCCTATATGTAAAAAAAAAAAATAAAATAAAAAAATAAAATAAAGACTCAACCTCTCAGTGCATGACAATGTCAACATATCCTACCTGACTACATTTTCATGAGCTACAGATCCACGTGCTATTTTATAAAATCAGCATATTTTTGGTATATATTAAGCACAACTTTGCAGTTGACTAGTTTACTTAAAAAAAATCCTTAATTTGTGGTTAGTGATTTTTTTTATAATAATAATGATTTTATTTTGTTTTGTAATTCAGATGACATTCCACCAACTAAACATATTAAAAGTAAATCTTTCATATTTACTAAGTGTAAATACAATACCCTATTATCAAATATACATACTCAGATACATGCAAAATACACCACTTGTTTGGTGACTGTGTCTGAAAAGGAGTATGACAAAGTCTGACTTAAATATGACTGAAAATAGCAACATCTGAGCAGCCCTTACATAAGTTTCTAAAGACATTTTTACCACATTTATAGATCCAAAGACATCTTTTAATTGTTTTTCTTTTCAACCAAATATTAGCATCAGATGGAAAGTAATATTGCATGGCTTTCTTTTTTTTGCCTGAATTTTGCTTAGTCATCGCGTTAATTAAGATGCATTTTATTATACGAATTGGTAAATTTTCAAACTAATGATATTATCACTTCTATTACATACAATAATTGTCAATTTCTTTGACATTTTAAGATGAGTTTTTTTCTGTCTTCTTTTTCCTGTTACTGTTGTTGTTTGCTTAATTCCTCCCTGATTTCTTCTATTTTCCTCTGCCTTTTGTTTAATTACATGGCCTGTCCAATATGTTACCTATTGTAGTCACAGCCTGTCATGACTTTATTTCATAAAAGTTAAATGTACGACAGGGAGAATATCCGAATATCCCATAACTCCCCTCCTCTGAATTAATCTGTTTCTGACACTGCAAGGCCATCAGTTTTACTTCATTGTTTGCCTAATTTGCTATTGCAAAAAAAAAAAAAGTTAAATAAAAAAATAATGACAAAAGAAAACATGCATTTAATATTCACTCATCAGATTTGCTGCTTGCTTAGGAAGATTTTTTTGTTGTTGTTGTTTATATTTGTAAATCTCAAATACAGACACATTGCGGTCTTTGTGCTCTTTTAACAAAATATCCCACAAACAGGCGATACATAATGTATATTGCCAGATGTCTTTCTGTATCCAGTATCATTATTTCATCACTTTTTATTGTATTTTAGAAAAATATACATTTTCTTCTTGCATTTCTTTTGATACTCAGTATACCGTGGATCAAAATCAAACTACCTGTCCTACACATGCAAAGGAGTCAGTGAGCAGTCTACAGACTCTCTCAGCCGCCAAGGACTGGAAGATTTTTTTCAATAAATAATTCACCACTAATAGCCAGACCTAATGCCTACATGAACAAATTTCTCAGTTACAGCCATCTTGGGAGTAAGCCAGTCTGAGAGCGTACTTAATAAACACATACAGCGGCCCTGGGATGGCTCCGGTTTCAACAACGTCTTTCCAGGGGAAGAGTATTCAAAGACAGTTGGTGAAACGGCACCGTTTCTGTGGGTGAAGGTTTAGGGGTCAGGTGTGGGGCTTTGCAGCAAGAGAGAGAGAGAGATCTTTTTGCGTCGTTAGCGCTGATGTCCAGGATTGATTTACTGTCTGCTTTAACAGGGTCTCTCATGTTTAAGTGTTGTTTTTAGATATTTTTGTGTCAGAAACTTTTATGATCTGGCATGATGTCCTCGAAACGGATATAGAAACTTGATCCTTCATAACCCGAACAAACAATTTAGTTCACGTATGAACAGAGGTATTTCCCTTCATATCTGCAGCATGCACTGCACCAGAATGTTATCTCCTGAGTCCACATTTAGGAACGATATTGAGTCGTTATTGCCGCCTTACATTGAACACGTGCTTGCTGAAACTTGAAACAGAAAGCAGTCACAACTACTCTCTAACCTAACTGTGCATGCATGTTTCACACGTCTTCTTTTTTTATGATGTAAATGATATTGTGAAGTCACATAAAACACACAGTCGTGTGAGTTTTGGCTGTAAACGTGTGATGTATTGAATAATTCCACTTCATTTTTTTTAATGCCTTAAACGTTTCTTACTCAATAAAGAAAAACGAAACCCGTTGTGCAGTGTCTGTAGCTGGATGGGGTTGTTGTTATTTATCATATCTGCGTGCATGCTACAAGACTCCTCTACATGAAATATTCAAAGTCCTGTGAAAATGGATCTGCTGATCTGAAATCTGTTTCTCTGCCTCTCTCCAACAAGATCCCAGTGGAGCAGATGTCAAAGAAGGATCGCAGTATCACATATCGGTTAGATGACCAAGGCAGGGCCCACATGACATGACAGCCAAAGCTCAGATCGCGAGGATATTGCAGGGGGATTCAGTGGACAACACCTGTGCGCTGATTTTCTTTACCGTCTACATCTTGACCACCCAGTCGGCGTTTGTGCAAATCGAACAAGGTAATTAAAGTTCCTTCAATAGAAGCAAAATTGGGGTTTTAAATGTACGTTGGATGCACACTCACCAGTGTTTAATATTCATATATTTTTATTGTGCACTCCAAGGTAAGTCATTTTTACAGCTAAACTGAATTTTGTTTGATTAATTCTCAATCAAACAAGTCGTAGGCCTGTATGAGAACCAGTCTGTGCTTTGGGACAGGAAACAATACAGAGATGCCACACAAACCCACATTTGCACCTAGAACAATGTAACAAGTGGAAAACACGCTATTTTATTCACCTACCCAGAGTGTGGCTGTTACGTGCGCCCCTAAATATCTGCGTCACTCCACCTCATTCTCCTCCGAGCAGCACGGCGCTGCACCCGGACTAAATGAAAAACAATTTGAGGAAGCAGGGAACAATCCTCGGCAGGCTCCAGCGGGCTGCCATAAAACGAGGGGCTGCCTCTCCAGCTTTTCCCCTCATGCCTTCAGCTTTAACTCTATGGGCTGATGAAAGATCAATGGGCCGGCGGGGCAGCCGCTGTCGTGGCTGCTGTCTGCCACTGCACCAGGAAGCGAGCCAATTACAAAACACAAGAAGGGTGGGGGTGGGGGGAGTAATGAAAAAACTCTGAAGTCTTTGTGAATGCAAACTGAATGATTAGGGAGATTGTCTTGCATGTGTGTGGGTGTACGTGTGTGTTTTCTTGCTCTCCACATTTTTTTTTTTTTTTTTTAACTGCAGCCTTCCATACCTCACCCTCTTTAACACCCCCTTAACCCCGGCCTGCTCCCCTGGCCTCCAGCAGCCTGGATCCAGATCTGCACCAGCTAACCAGCTTGGGAGCAAAGGAGTAGAGAGCGGGGTTGGGGTGGGGGTGGGGTGGAGGGGGTGCTGGTGCAAATACGCAGCAGCAGACAAACAAATCATGCTAAATCTCTGCTGCCATGCCTGGCAGCTCACTCAAAGCTGAGCTGGTGCCCTGCGAGGGAGGAGGCTGCGCCCATTTTCCCAGGGAAGGGGGTGAGGGCCGAGGGTGAGCATGAGGAGAAGGTCTGGTCCTTATCCGGATCACAGACACCTCCGCCCCTCCTGGCAGGAATGCATACAACGCCGGTGGGAGGAGAGAGACTAAAGAAAGGAGGAGGAAACATGCAGACATGAAGAGGGGGAAATAAGAAGGGAAAGAAAAGGGAGGACAGGGAAAAGTGAGTGAGTGAACGAGGGACGTGGACAGAAGCAGAGCGAAAAGGCCTGCTTGATGTAGGAGAGGGAGTGTTCCTACACATGCAAAACACACCAATCACAACACTCTCACTAGCGTGGCTGAGAGTACCTCTAAGAGAGCCCATAGGAAAACAAATAGGGCATTAAAGCTTCTTAGGCTCCTTAAATCCCATTCTTACCACGCAATTGGTTATCATTACCTCCAGTCAGCGCCAGACAAATGTAACCTGTCACTGATGACAAATGATGAAAGATCAGAAAACCAACAGTGGCTGTGGAGCATAGAGGTGCTAAACTCACAGATGACAGACACTTCATCAGTGTCTATTTTTTTGTCTTCTCATATGAATTAAAATCAAAAATTGTTCATCATATTACAGCACAATGACAATCCGTACTTCGGCCTATGAGAAAAGATTTATTAAAGATGGTCAGTACTTACTTACTATTTTGTATACACTGACTTAAGATAAAGCAGTGCATAGCTGGTAAGTAGAAGGAAAATTAGACATTATTTTAACATTTTATACAAATCTGAAAAGTGTGGCTTGCATTTGTACTTAACTCCCACGAGTCAATACTTTCTATTTCCATTGAAGAAAATTGCAAACCTTTTTGGTATGTCTTGACCAGCTTTGCAAATCTTGAGAATAAAATTTGTACCTATACATGTTTGTAAAAGCTAGGTCAAATTTAATGTCTGTGAACATCAATTTTTTTTTTTTCAAATCTTGTCACAGATTCTCATTTGGGCTTAAACTTAGACTTTTAATTGGTCATTCAAACACATGAACTATGCATTTATCTAGTACATTATACCTTTGGTTGTATGTTCAGGTTTGCCCGGTTGGTAGGTGAACGTCTATCCCAGTCACAAATCATTTACAGCCTCTCTGACTTTCGCTCAGGATTGCTCTGTCCGGTTTCATCAAACTTCCCCTCAAATCTGGTTAACTTCCCTGCCTGCACTAAAGAAAAACAGCCCCGCATGTTTCACTGTGGGGGTGTTCTGTTCAGGGTAACGTGCAGTGTTAGTTTTCTGTCACACACTGTGTTTTGGTTAAAGGCTAAACCATTCAATTTTAGTTGAATCTTTCCAGAGCACCTTCTTCCTGACCGTGTCCCTCACATAGCTCATGGGAAACTGTTGGTGAATATTTTCTATCATTTTCTTTTAACAGTGCCTTTCTTTATAACGGCACAGCTAATAATTTTCCTGCCAACATATTTTTCTTATTTTTTTTCTTTATTGAGCGACGCTTCAGCTCCTCCAGAGTTACCTGGGATGTCTTGACCAGCCTATGATTTTAGGGATGGGCATGTCTCAAGTTAGCCTGACAAAAACCAACCCCTTGCTCTCTGCATTGCTTCGTACAGAGGGTCCGGACTCTCGGCCATTGAGAAATGATTGCTTCCTGGAGGCGTGGACTGTGTTGAGATTTTACATTTTACACAGTTGCCAACGTTTGCCTGTGACGTAAGTGATGCACCAGTTCAATAAGCTTACTGGAAATGGCCTGCGCTGTAAACAACCTTCCTCCACTGCGAAGAGGGACGGGCCAATCCGAACTAGTCGACTGTTAATGTTATTTCAATATTTGGAAGTGTGACCAAAATGGACTGAATAGCTTCGTTCACTTCCTCTGCTGCCATTGCTAAAACAGAATAGACAGAATAGAAAATCGACGTCATCGTCCTCAACTTGTCTTTCTGTTCGCTGATTGACCAGGTCAAAAATCGTCCGATTTATGGGGAGAGACCCAGACTGTGCTATAAGCAAGAATTTATTTTTCAAGCAGAGTTGCACAGGAAGGCAACGGACAGACTGTATTTTTTTTTTCCTTTTGTTTTTTTTACTTATTAGGTGACTTCTGAAGGCTATTCATGCACTTGGTTTTATTTGGGCATACCCGATTAAAGAGAGCTGAGTAAAAAGGCACATCGCAATTTTCAAGTTTTATATTTCGTTGTACGCGTTTTTCTTCCACTTCAAAATTTTAATCTACTCCGTGTTGTTCTTTCAAAGAAAATCCCTATGAGCTGCATTAGATTTAGTGACTGCAGATGAAGCCGCTACGTTTCGCCAGCACTACCTGTGGGAGAGAAATATTCATTTTCATAGCTTGTAAAGATCTTAATGTGACATTCCTGCTCTGAGGGCTGCAAATGTTTTGTGGTCGTGTCAGTGTGAAGGAGCAGAGTTTAGCAGCTGGGGGGATTTGGAGTTTTGGGGGTTCATTTACAGTTCACACGGGAGCATTCCATGCAATCTTTACATTTTCATTCACCCCTGATCCTCTCTATCCTCCTTCACCCACTTTACGGCTCTTCCGGCTTTCTTTTTGAAATACGATCCTACTGTATTTCAGCTAAGAAAAACAATCTTTGACATACAATATATTCTGCTCAATGCCCAGGAGTTGTTCTGCCATAACAGATGTGGATCGCATTGTAATGGAAATACTGTGTCTTCTTCAAACTTAATCTTAATTTCCTCAAAGTTTATTACTATATGCTAATGTAAAATAAAGCCTTGGAGTCTTACAGAGACATCATTCAACTACTGCAACAACATAGCAGCACGGTAATCCCCCTCTTGGTAATTCTATGATGTGACAAAGGAAGCAGTTTAGCTTGACAGGTGGACTGGTGCATGTACACTAGCGCTTTGTTACCAGAGAAGTGCACAGTGATATTAGATACAAATATTGGTATTGAATTTTTTTTTTTAAATTGCTGTGTAATTTGTTTCTGATGAGTTGCTCTTATTATGGTTTTTCTGGACATGACTCATTTTACAATAGAGTAGAAATGATCTTTATTGTTCTCCTCAGCGACGAAATTCATGTGTACCCGCAGAAAATCCAAAGGCAAGAAGAAACGTGTAGATTTACAGCAAATGAAAATACTAAAATAGAAGTATTGATAACATAATGGATACATTTTACAGTATAAGAAAATACTGTGCCGTTACAAAAAAAGCACACTCTGATTCAAAGAAATGTGCAACTGAATATAAAAAAAGCAAAAATGTCCAAAATGTACATAACATATTTATGCAAAAAAAAACAATTTGCAGTAAATGAAAAAAAAAAACAAAAAACAAAAAAAAACAAAAAAAAAACAACCTAACAAGGATGTAAAAATGACAACAGGAATTTTATTTGCAAATGGGAAAATAATAGCAGATATGAACACTTATTGAGTCTGAGTTTGTTGGGAGCAGTGATGGTTATAAAGTCTAACAGCAACTGGGAGGAAGGATCTGTGACGATGCTCCGATGTGGACTTTGGATGCAGCTCTCCAGTTCAACAACAGCTTCATGCATGGGATGAGTTACATTGTCCAACAGTGATGTTATTTATCACCTGTACTGGGTGGAGGGGCCATCCTAAAACATTTACTGGCCACAACAAATCCCTTGTCCAAACAGAATCATTTTACTCAAAAAACATTTAATTTCTGTCTATTTATTCAGTTGGAAAAAAACATCCATCTACTGAAACAAGATGGAAACCCATACATGCCACAAATATTCCCATTTGAGACAAGAAATCCAATAGAAGAAATGTTACTGACGTATCTTTTACTTTCAAATTTAGAATTTTTTCAGCTGAAACAATTTTTTATTTTGCAATTTCTGATTTTCCATTGAGCTTCATAAATCTGAACAATGTAATCCGTCACGTACATCAGCATGAGTCCAGACAAGAGTAATAAGTGAAAAGTTTGCAATGAAAGATGCATTTATTTTATGGCTTTTCACAATTTCTTTGCATGGATGTCAAAAATATGGAGGTAAAATAAAATGAAAAAAAAAATATTGTTGCTAAAATAGATTTTTTTTGGCAAATTAACTAGTAACATAAAATTCCTAATTAATGTTAAGCATAATAATTTAACATTTATGCAGAACACTTTTTATTTTCAAGTAAATAAAAAATTGTGAAATGTCATTGCGTGTAAGCAAAATAAAACTGACAGTGTTTGCACTATTGTTTCACACAATTTTGAGCTTCAAATGCTGAAAAAAATATGTTGTATCTATCCAGTGTAGATTCTGTTCATTTATTTTTTTTTCCGAAATTCTAAAAACAAACAAAAAAAAAAGGTTTATATATTCACTTTCCACCCTCCCCCAACTGAGATTAAACTCTTCGGTTTGTAAACTTAGCTCGCACATTTTCTACACTCTGCAGAGTTTAAGTGGAACTCTTACTTGCATCCAGTTCTTTGTTTTTTCCCACGGCAGCGTAAAGGTCCTGAGCTCAGCTTCGAGTGCTTGGCTGACCGAAATGGAAGCAAGGAGAAGTTATTGCTAACATATGTAACCTGGCGAGTGTGTGCGCATAGCCTATCAAACTGCATCCCACTTCCTATCAGCACCCCCAGATGGATCTCCGCCTTCATTAATGCAGGCCCACGGCTAGCGAATGCCTCCACATGTAAGCATGGGATGCAAACATCTGGTTTATCTGGAATGCTGTGGGTCTCCTTTCTCCTTCCCCTGAACTTTTCGGGTGTCCAAAGGAAAAGGAGTAACCTAACTCACATTTTACCCTCTTCATAGTAAAGGAAGTGAAGCTGATGTTGTGGCGAAGGACATCAAAGAGCTTAGACGTCAGTCATGAGCTTGCAGAGGGCAGATTCTGGTCAATGGCGAGGATTTGTCATCTAATAGCCCCTCTGGGGGGAATTTAGGTCTAATTTCAGAGGTGCTGAAAGTAGGATTTTTCTGGAGCTTGCGTTTGTCCACAGGTCCTATTTGTTTCATGTAATTTTTTTTTTCTACAACAGAAGCTGAAGACATTAATCCTGTGCAAGAAAATAAATGTGTTAAATTTTCAAACTTTCCACAGACTTTGGAAGATGAGTGTTTGTTGGCCGGCTTTTTGCCCGTAATTAGAGGACAGGACAGAGAGGGATGACTATTTGCAAATTAAATACAAACAAATTCAATGTGATGAAGAGCTAAAAGGCACCAACATTCAAATCAGTTGTTTTTCGCACTGATATTTACTTACCAAGAAACTTTCCAAAAGTTTTATGAGAATAAACATAAAACTCCCCTGGGGGAATTTAATAGGACACCAGTGCAGTTCCTGGTAGCTCCTTTTATCCTGGTACATTTATGATCCATGTTAGAACTTTTAACCGGGAAATACCCAGACCGTACACCCAGTTTACTTTCATGGTCAAGCTCTGAACCCAGAGGGATTTGCTAGCTGATGTGGTCACTGATAAGGCTAACTACAATTAGCAGTGTAAGCTACAGCGATGACCACAAACCTCAATGTAATTAATTAAATAACTTCTGGATTTTATTTAGAACCATCACATTAAGTGGGATGGAACCTCAAAGCATGCTGCGCTTTTCATATTTTCACTTGTAAAACATTGTGAAAAAACACGCATCATTTTCCCTCTTTTCACAGTTATCCGATACTTTGTGTCAATTTGTCACCTAAAATTCCAATTAAAGAAACTAATGTTTGTGGTTTTGATTTAACTCATCAGATAGATCAAATGAAGACATTTTTACTGTTTGATCAACAAATATTTTGGCCATGTCAGACTTTGATTTTGGGATTGGTGTGAAACCTCTTACTTTGCAGTTGCCACTGGGATCACAGTCTTCTAGTGACCTTTCAGTTAATGTTGCAAACTTAAACATTAACTGATGCTATATATATGTATATATAGAGAGAGATTTGGAAAAAAAAATGAGACCCTTCACTGAATCCCACTGAAAACCTCATGGTTATTCCACCAAATATTGATTTCTGAACTCTTCCTGAGTTAAAGCATTAATATTGTTGTTTCTAAATGAATATAAACTTGTTTTCTTTGCATTAAATGCAGTTTTTCAAAGGAGATGTTCATTATTGAAAGAGAAAAAAAAAATCCAATCCCACATGCATGCATGTAAGAGCCATCTTGCAGATAACCTCGTCAGATTCAGCTTTCACCTCACATGCACCGTATCTAATAACCCGCTGCTGATGTCACTCAGGAATATCCAGTTAAATCACAGAGATGGTCAATATGAAAGAGAACTTAGGTTCACTTTAATATTGATGTTTCTCCGCCGTTGTCTCCCCATCAGCAATACATTTAATGGTCACATTCTGTGCTTATTCAGCACCAGTAAATGCAGGAGAAATGAGAGACACGGTGACTTCAGATGAGGCATTGGTGCTTTGTTTCTGAAGCAACTGTTCTTTGAAAGATACACAAGTTTAGTTTAGATTAAATGTGCTGAATTAACTGACAGACACTGAACATCTTAAACATTGGGAGTGCAAAGTGCTCCATTGAACATCGATATAAACTCATGATGTATAGTGCCTGTCAGCCATGAGGTTGTTTGGGGGGAAAAATGTACATTTAATGGCTTGATCCATTGTGATTGGAGTGGCTAACTGATGATCTGGTTGTAGATTTCTGTCTCACGGCTGTCACTATGTCTCCTCCCCTCCTTTAAGTGCTGCTGTTTATCCTACCTATACTTTCTTCACTTTGAGCCACTCCTCCTTGCTTCTGACTTCACTCGTTGCACTCCAGCGATCTATCCCTTTTTTCTCTTATACGTTGCTGAAAACAGTCAGATCTGAAGTTCGTCTAATTGCCTGGCTGAAAACAGTTTCGTAGTAGAAACTGTTTGCCTTGGCTGACAACCAACACTGAGCTCAAAGAACGCCAGATTCAGGGGATTAAGGGGCGGAGGGTTGGGTACTGGTGCAGATGTGCTACCTAATTGTGGATTCCACCATGCGGAAACTATTCTTCTCAACCATTTCCAACCATCTGCAATAGGTGTCACTGCAAGGTTAAGCCAACTTCAAAATGCAAGTCCTGTTTCCATTCCTTGTTGCTCAATTGACTCTGCAGAACTCTGTGCCCTAAGAAAAGAAACAGGAAGGAGAAAAAAAAGAAGTGTTGCAATCATGGGGATAGCTTACATTAGTTTTAAAGTGCCTTTGATATGGCACTTTCTTCCATGCAAAGAATGAATTTGCGTGGAAGACGCTGCATTATATTTGAAAAGAAGGTGATCACTGTTACGTTGTATCTGAAGTATTTCAATCAGTGCTTTCAGTTAAACATGTCTTTAATGTTTTCATAGAAGAATAAAGTGCAAGTATTAAATACTCTTAGATTTTCAACTAAATTTCAGCAGTAAATGTAAATTTAATTTAGTGAATAGCAGTTGCTAAAAGGTGTCGTGTCAATATTAGCTATTTCATTCATTTGAATTATATTGAAATATACTAGCTTTTAAATGTAAAGCTTGACAACTGAAAAACATTTTCTACTTTATTTTGGTAGCAAAACCTACATTGAAGCCTGGATTATTATTTTTTTTGAAGGGTTCAGTGAACTGTTGTGGTCTTTCTGTGTAAAGTATGAGGTTGATGTATTTTGGGGTGATGTTTTATTAATGAATATATAAATTCAATAGGACTTAAGAATTGTTGTAAAACCTGTGATTGGGAAGGTTTTTGTCTTGGAGTAAGAATTTAACTCTGTTAAAATACATTTTTAAAGTTTATTCCTGTCTCCAATTCTTACATTTTTCAGTTCTCATAACTCCTTTTATTTATTTATTTATTTATTTTTTTTTCTGGATTCTGGTGCCGTTATAAGCACAGTTGAGCTGAAGCAGAAACGTTCTTCATTCTAACTTTAATCTTTCTGTATCTTTTTGCACAGTCTCCTGTGCATGTGTAGGTTCTCTCAGGGTGCGCCTGCTTCCTCCCACTGGCCAAAAAAGACAGCCAGGGTAAGTGGCCTGTCTGAGTCACTGTTAGCATCAAGTGTGTCGTGTGAATGGCTGTTTCTGAGTGTCTCCAGTGATAGACTGGGAATCCTTCCAGGGTGTGATCACTGGAGATAGACTAACACAACATGACTACCGACATGTGTGCAGACAATGTCGGTGTTTAAAAAAATGTGGATTTTTTTAAATGGCCAGACTTTATATATTTACGTTTAGTTGTCATTTTGCTGTTCGTGTTACATAATGTTTTACTCATAAATAGAAATGAATATATAGCCTAATAAACAAATGCAAATTGTTGCAACAATTCTTTGGTAAATTCCCCGTTTTTTATCAGTGTAGATTTCAGAAGATTTAAATATGACGTTTCTCTGAAGATAACATCCATCACGTGGTGTTGCCTTCATGCTACAGCAAAGACTTTAAAACAACATAGAGGATTCTTGACGTCTCAGTGACAACACCACAACCTCGGTGAGCAAATAAGCAAGCCTTAAGGATTACCAGTGATTGCAGCTGAACGTACAGCACAAATAAAACAATTAATCTATATAATGAAATGCTGTGGTGTTGGTTTAAGTTTTAAGCTGCACATAAACATTTGTAAACAAGTTTCTAGCTTTGTTTCTTTGATATTTTGTTCTATGTATATCTTCAGATGCAGGGGAAAAAAAAGCTGACACTGTGATTATTATATATAGAATATAATAAAGATAATACTGTAAAGTTTTCAGACATTTTCATACTGCTCCTAAACATTTATCATGTAGCTCTCCCCAGATCACGATACTTTTCTCATAAATGTGTGCGCTGGGGCTTCTGTGCAGTGCTGTAAAGCAATGTTTACCACAAGATATTCTGTGGTTTTATGAGCATGATCTCATATTTAATTTTCATATTTCAAATAAAAACTCCTAGTTGGATATTGGACATGCTGTTAAGTGTCATATTACAACATTTGATCAAAGCAAAAAGGATCTGCAGCTTTTGTACTTGTAGTTTGGCAGTAAAAATGACACAACAGTGTAAATATTCAGACATCTTGATTAGCATCTGCACTTCTGAATTTCTTGCTTCAGGTTTTCAGTTTTGCTCCCTTTATTGTGTTGTGGTGTTTCAAACAACTGGAACATTTTTGTCATTTTTCCTGTTGCAACCAGAAACTTTATTGTATCTTATCTGGGTTTTATGCAATATGACAATACAAAATTGCATACATTGTGAAGTTGAAAGAAAAATAGACATATTCTTCAGTTTCTTTTTTTTTTCTCACTTAAAAAAAAGATGCTAAGCGGTTCCCCTTTACTCCAGTCCCCATAAATAAAATCCAGTGCAATCAGGTCCCTTCACAGCTGTGCTAATTGGTTAATGTTTGTAGTTTAATTTCAAATCCATGGCAACACTTGACAATTGCTCACAGATGCTCTCCTTCCAACGTGACAGAACTTGAGCTGTTTGCATTTTGTCTAATATAAAAATGCAAAAGTAGTTAAGGTGGTAGGAATTAATTCTTTTGCCACTGTCTGATCCATTCTTGTTCAAATTTGGGAGACTGTATGTCACAATCTGATTTTCTAATTGATCTATATTTAATTTTAGAAGACATAAAAAAGGACCTGAGTAAAATGTGCCTTTTACCCAAGTAAAAGGCAGATTGTTTTTGTGCATGTGTCGATGCACTTGAACGAGTGTCACTGTGCAGTTCTATGCCCAGACAGCCACAGCAACATCTGTTTGTCATGTTAGCACTTGAGCGCCTGCAGGAGCCACAGTACTAAGTGGAGACAGAGTCCTCTCTCCCACTCTCTCCATCCACCCTTTCTCCTAATTACATTTGTTCATTAATCCATTTTCTGTCCACTTCTCTTTCTTGTTTATGTTCTTGCTCCAGTGGGCTTTTGCCTCATCTGACAAGCAGACAGTGACCTTTAAAGAGATGCCAGAAGACTCTGTGAGTGAGACAATGTTACCCCTTCACCCTTTCACCAAATACATCCGTGCGCTTACATACACACACGCAGCCCAAGCCAGGCCCGTCTTGGCCCCTCTGTTTCCCCTCAGGCCATCTCCTTCAGAGGCTAATGGAGTTAGCCTAATGTCTGCACAGCGCCAGTCATAAAACTGATTTGAGGCTAAAGGCTTGGTGCCGAGACCACCACTCTGCCTACAAAAAGGAGATGTGAGTGAGATGTTAAGAGAGAGCAAGTGTATCTTTAAAGGAAACGAGGCTGGGGTGGGGGAGGGGGAGGGGGGGGGTGGCTGCAGCCTGGCGTAACTACAGCAACTGCAGACAATCTAATTGGTATTGACATCCTTGTCTTGGAGGAAATTTGACATCTAAGGGCAAATCTTTCTATTTAGTCGCCTGAATAGTCTCCAAGGCGGGGCCTGAGGAGCACAATCATGCTGGAGCGTTGTTCTGGTCTTCGTGTCTGGGCCGGCTCTACCACGCAGCAATCGATCCTAATCCGATCGGGGGAGGGGAGCAGGGTAAGAGCAATGGGGAGGGAAAAAAAAAAATGAAAATAAAATCAGAAGCTCTGTTGGGGTAATATTTAACAAGAGGGAGTACAATTGGGCTCTGTTGGGGCGGCAGCCTGTAATGCACTTGTGCTGCTGTGGCATGGCTAATGTATAGAAAAGCCTGAGAGTAATGGCTCTTCAGCGAAGGTGGCCAGGCTTCAAAGAAATCTGCTTGCTTTAGCTAAAAGACAGCCAGCTCAGGCCGCCAAAGACCTTCATTCTGTTAGAGCATCAAACATTGTCCCCTCTCAGGACACACAGACACCCTGATTTTATTATCCTCACTCCCCTGAGAAACTCATCTCATCCCTCTTTTTGTTTGTGTGACTGACCATCAATGGGGAAGAGGGAAGTGGGGCTGTCCATCAAAACACACAGACTGCAATTTCTTGGGTCAAGGAGGAGTGAAGACCGTCTGCGGTGCCAGGGGTCTGTGACCGAAGTGACGGTTTGGTTTCTTAGAGTTTTTTAGAAGTGGATGCATCACTTTAATGGGACAAGTTGTACTTCAGCCTTCAGAGTGTTTTATTTGAGACACAGAGGAGTTTTTTTTTTTGGTCTTTTACAGTGACTGCGGCAATAAATGATTTACAGATTAAGCACAAGGTTTTAGCTGTAAAACCCACTTCATACTTTCTAGAGGACTTACCAATCGAGACGTCTCGATCAATCAACTTTATTATTAATGCTGGAATATAAGTCCATGATTCTCATTCAAAACATTTTTATGGAAGACTGATCTCTCTTTCCAATCATCCATTTTCTACTCCTGCTTTATTCTTGCAGGCCCACGAGGGAGTTAGTGCCTAGCTGCATCACTTTGTCAGCGGGTCAGAGCCAGGATGCACCATAAGAAATCACTTTTCCAGTTTGCTACAAATCATGTAGAAAACACAGCAAATGTGGAGGAAGGAGCTCTGATCAGATGAGATCATAAAAACTAGAAACTTAGAAAACATGCAAAATGCTATGTGTGTGTAAAAACTGAACCTAAGCAATCTTAAAACACCATCTCCATATTTGATCATGCAGGTGGCAGCATCATGCTATGGGAATACTCCTCTTTAGCAAGTACAGGGAAACTTGTCAGGGATGATGGAATGATGGATGGAGTCAAATATTGGACAATACTTGAAGAAAACATGTGAAGGCTTTATAATGATGAATGTGGAACGACCCTAAATATACAACTACAAATTCTGCATGTGTACAGTGGATATGCTCAGGGCAAACGGACCACAGGTGCAAATAGATCAATTCTGCAAATACTTGAGATTTATAGCTACCTATTTTAACAGCTTAGACACCAGCCATACCTTAATAGGCATTAATATGCACAGTGGAAATAGTCTTAGCTCAGAAGCAAAGATCTACAGTCTTCCATGTCTCTGCTCTTGAAGGGACAACCAGTCAGCACCAAGAAAAAAATAAACGGTGCTCCTGGATTGGCTGTTTTACATACACCATGCATCAGCGTGTCAAGTAGCGTTGTCCTTTGGCAGATTTTGTGTTGGTTAAATAAATATACTGAAGTTTGATCGTAACATGTCATGAGAAAAGTTTCCAGGGATGACGACGCCTTTGCCTGTCACCGTATTGTCAGATTTACTGCACTAATAAATTCAAGCTGACTTTTAAATTGAACTTGATAATCCATAGCAGCTAAAAACAAGAACTTTTTTAATTTTCTCAAACGTGTTTCATCTTGCTCACAGTGCTTGTTGGTGCGTAATAAAAGGGGCAACCAGTAAAATTAATTATTTGCATAATAATGCCTTGACTTTGGGCTCTAACCTCTGTGTTTTACATCTGATTTCTGGATAAACTGCTTCAGTTGTGGTTTTGTTAATCACTTTCAAATGTATTCTGGAAGGTTTGTTTGATTTCAGAGTAAGCAGGGATCTTTGATCCTCACATTTCTTCTTTTTTGATACTGATAAATCCAGAAGGTTTAGATATAAGCTTAATAAAGATGGAGTCAAAATTCATCTTTGGCATTTTCAACTCCCCAAACCACCAATGGATCTCAATACCTAAACCAGCTGCATGGAAGATATTTTACTTGAATTAAAACACAGACTTTCTGTGTAAGGAGTAAATGAATTTCAAATATATGCTGGATCCACATACATTGTGATTCTTTTTGGAGATTTGTTTTTAGCATGAAAAAGGCTTTATGGATAAAACCTAAACACCATGAATGACCTGCCAACCCAGGTCTTTTCACTAAATATTATATGAGAAAAACCTTTTTAAAATGTAAGTTTTAATAAACATCTTAGAATAATGAATTTAAAGTATACACCTGAAATTGTCTGCAAAGTTGCATTATATAATATAAAAATAAATGTTTAAATTTTTGCCCATCTTTGATTGTACAGTCACCACAGTTTGAACTAACATTACATTAAATTGATATTTTTCTTTCTTCGTGGAGCAAATGTGCCTTCGCAACCATCTTCTCTGTATCATACACCTGAAATGCCAAAGACAAAACAGGTCAAAAAAAGAAAAGAAAGAAAGAAAGAAAGAAAGAAAGAAAGAAAGAAAGAAAGAAAGAAAGAAAGAAAGAAGGAAGGAAAGGGGAAGCACAGAACATGATTTTCTTAATGCTTGCTGTGTTTTGTGTTTTGCATTGTAGCTCAGACAGAACATCATGCAATAAAATTCAAAATAAATAACAGTGAACAGGTTTTAATTTCTTTAATTTGTTGCATTTTCTTTTTTGGCAAAATATTTTGCATTTTTACTCCTCAAGACTAAATCTCAAAGTTATTGGTTACTAAAAGCTCCACAATTCAATAAATGGATAATTTAATGAATAAATACTTATGTTACAAGTGAAATATATACATGAAATAAATAAATGTATTTATAACTATTTCAGTCTATTCGACTATTAAAGAATCATTATTGAATCAATCAGGTCTATGTTGAAATCATACATAATTATTTTAGTATTTTTTACATTTGTAAAATGCATAGTGAATTTATTTTCCCTACTAGCTTCCCCCAATTACATTTTTGGGTCGGGAAAACAATGGTCTAGTTATGATAATTGGTCAAGAGTTGATTCTCCTTGCAGGTTAACCAGTCTGCTAATTTGACAAACCAGTGACAGGTGGATTTTTTTCATTGTACACTGCAGCAAAGTAATAACAAAAGTTTTGAAAAAATGCTGCAATAAATAAATAGATACTATTTTCAACATGTAGTGATGTCGAGTTTCAATCAAAGAATTTCACATTTACATATTTTTCAGTAATAATACTGACATTTATATAACTGTAGGTAATTTTTGTAATTGTACTTATTTGTATAAGTAAGATTGTATGTAGGGTTAGATTGAAGACTGAAACAGAAACACTAAGAGGACATCTAAATTAGCCATTTGGGGACAAAAAAAATAAAATAAGAAAAAAAAATGTAGAAGTTGATTCACGAACAGTGCAGACACACCAACGTGAGTTCAAGTGCTCACACCATTTATGCCAAGAGAAATGAAAAATCTGAGTCATTTTTTCATGTCTCTTTGGAGTCTAAGTTCATGTGTGCGTCTGTAAAATGAAGAAGAGAGTGTCAGCATCAATGTAAGTATGTGATGAGGTTGCATTGAACTGATGGCTGCAGATATCACTCCCAGATACTTAAGTCATAAAAGTGGATCTGGGAGCCCTGCAGCTGTGCTTGCAATGACGGTGCCTGATGTTATCAGAGTTAAACAGTCACTGCTCTCTATCAGGAGGGAAGAGTACCGAGGCATTCCTGTATGTCTTGCCAGCGTCAGGCCTGTTGGCTACTGCATGGGCCATGGCAAACTTCTGTCGTTTGGTCGCAGTTTGGGTGTGGCGCTCATGGCTGATATGTCATGTTTTACTGTTGATAGTTGTTAGAAATTTGTTGCTTTCCCTTTTCAGTTTTATTTATTTATTGATTTTACCCAGACTCACTCTATTCCACATGAAAACCAAAACGAACTAAACTTGAGCCTAATTGGATTACTATATTTTCTTTTGTGATCCTTGTTGAGGGATCAAGATGTACCAGGCGAGACCTCAAAAGGTTCAAATCAAAATAGTAAAGATTTCCATTTAATTGTGAAAATAGTTATTCAGTGACTAGGGTGCATTTATAAAATATATCAGAATGTTTTTCTTTTTATCTACATCTGCTTCAGTTTTTTTGCATTCATTAAATTGTGGTTAAGTGAGTTCTAAGTACCTTGTTTAAGAGGTACTCTTCCCCCCCCACATACTTAATATGAAGAAAAGAAACACAATGAATGTCAAGAGCGGTTACGGAAAAGGCCTAATCAAAAAGAAAGTATTCGCTATAAATCTAATAAAGTTCTGCTCAACTCATCTACAAAAATGTGTATTTAAAGAGACAGATGGTGAGCAAAGATTGTCAGAATGGTCTTTTGGAACAGGGGATATTCAGCTATTAGCAATCCATGTTACAAACTTCAGCCTTGTTAAATAAAATAAAAAATATATATGTTTAGACATATAGCCCCTGTCACCAGGAAGAGAAGACAGGTTTGTCATGTAAAAATTCCAGTTAAGTAAAAAGGTTTTACAGCCACACATGGGTGGTAAAAGAAAGGAGCTAAAGATTGCTTGGTTGTGTATTTGTCCGCCCAGCCATCCATTTATATACTTTCTGTGGATGAGATTTGTGGATGTTTTTCAAATCATTTTTCTTCGGCAATATAGTCAAATAAAAACTTACATTGTATTTTACAAAATAAAGAAAAAAAAAACATCTTGTTGACACATTTTTAAAATTGCTGACAGGTATCATTCCCAGCTGGAGGGGACATCTGTTTAGTTTTACATTTTAAATCAGCAAAATAGATGCATTTTAAAATATCGCAAGGATATGTTTTCTGTGTTATTCTATGCAGCAACAGAGTATTTTGGCATTTTTGCAGCATTGAAACAATTTTTTAAAATTATCTAACCTTTTATTTTGTTTTATACTTGTTTTGGCATTATTCATAATTATCAGAACTTTGAAATGTAATGAAATTCATTGATTCTTATCTATTTTGTCTGCAGTTATGCAAATTTTTAACAACCACGGTAGTGGTAAAATAAATAGACGTTATAAGTAAAACAGTCATTAAAAATAACTGCCTGGTGTTTAGCCTCATGATGTCTCAATTAAACACGAGTGTGTGTGCAGGAGACATATTCAGAAGCACAGATGGCCGCTCCAAGAGTGAAGCTGACTTGACAGGTTATGTCGTCATCATTCCTC
Organism: Poecilia formosa; assembly: GCF_000485575.1. Taxonomy (NCBI): domain Eukaryota; kingdom Metazoa; phylum Chordata; class Actinopteri; order Cyprinodontiformes; family Poeciliidae; genus Poecilia; species Poecilia formosa. Next base: position 4,679,486 of record NW_006799945.1, read on the forward strand.
ATGTCTTCACTCACTCTCCTGATGCTTTTGTCCCTGACGAGTGGAATCGGGCAGAAGTTGGTCCAGAAGTCAAAGGTCTCATGACAGAGGCAACAAATTGTCCGAGGGGGTATCGGCACCTTCAGGGCCTCCATATGCCAGCAATTGTCTCTGGCCTGGATTAGTTTTTGGTATCTAGTTACAGACTTTTATTCCCGTGGAGTCAAGTTCAGCATGGCAATGAGGGCCAGCAGTGCCGCTTAGAGCCCAGTGATTTATGTGTTGCTGAGTGAGAGCAGCAGGTTCAAGTCAGAGGTCTCTGGGCAGGGTAGCATGCCTTATATGTTTGTCTGCGTGTTTGGATGTGCATATGAGAAAACATGTACAAGTCACTTCTCTTTGCACACTTAAAGCTGCGCGTTTGACCGAGGAGCTGCAGCGAGGGCCAGACCCGAGGTCCCGGCAGGAAGCCTCGCTCTGTTTGGCTTGGAGAGTATCCATTTGTTTGACTTTGAACGTGCCTGGAGGGTTTTTGGTGATATAAAAATAATGACTGACTCTGCAGGGAGGTGGGGTCATCTGAGTATGAGCTGAGCTGATTGGTCAAGTGGAGATGGTGAAGGATTGACGAATGACTTTTGATGACAAAATAACTTTGGGAAATATGGAGGAAAAATCATCTCATAGGGGTACCTTTGTTGTGGCAATTTAAAAGCAACCAGTTGGACAACTTCCCAACGCCATTAATCAAGCTGGTTTAGCTATCATTTGGTATATTTATGCAAAGATGAAGAAATGCCAAATCTGAGAGATCTAATTACTCAGACACATCAGTGAGGTCACTTCCTCCTACATATTTTCTTTACTTCCTTAAAAAAAATGTGAAAAAACAATATATCTGTAATTCACTGGAAATATTTACTTAGTATATGATGGGAAAAAAATAGTTTTACATTTTTCTTTAAGCAATGGCCTCAATCTATAAGCATTCCATTGTTTTTTTAGAGGTATATATCGACCTTTGACTTTTTCTGGCACATTACAACCTCAAACTTCAAAATCGTTTATTGGGATTGTATGTGATAGACCACCAAAGTAAGTCCCAATTGGTAAGAAAGAAATACATGGGCTTTAGTTGTATTTTGGCATAGTATGGCCATGAGTCGCGTTGCTCTGATACCTCTATAAAATCCAAAAGCAACTAGAGAGAAAGCTGGAGACAGCTCAAACTTACTAAGAAATGGTCATTCACCAAAATAAAAAGGCCAGGCAAGGAAAGATTTAATACTGAAACAGACGAGAGGGTCATGATAACCTTGGAGGAGCTACAGAGCTCCATTACAATCTCACAATCTGATGACATAAATATTTTTGGGTACTCCCCAAGTCTCTCCTTAATAGGGAGGTGGCAAGATGTTTTGAAAGAAAATTAACAAACTAATCAAGTAGGGGACACAACAAACATGTCAAAGAACGTACTCTGGTCAGAAGAAACAGGCTTTTTGAGATTGCTGTAATTCAATGGTGCACTGCAAGAAAATGTGAAAAACATCAAAGAATACTAATAGTTATTCAAGAGATAGTATTTTTAAAAAAGTCAATAATATTTTTCCTAAACCTGATATTTAAGAAAACTTTGACAGTTTTAAAACAAAGTAGGCAGTTAGAAGCTGCTTCAACTGTACCAGCAATCAATGAAGGCGTGGTTAACACAGTCTGGCTTCATGCGCCACACGTTCTCCCCTATTGGTATTTATATTCCTTTGAAATATGATGTCCTAAAAATGGAGCCATATTTATTCTCGATGGTCCATTTTTGGACCCCTCAGATATTTCGAAAATGGGGCATCTGTCCCGTGGCCTGGTCAGCCATCTGGATAAGATGGGACAAGAAGAAGATGTTAATGCACTTCATGATGAGAAAGGAGGATGACACCTTTGACCTTCCCTAGCCTTTGACCTCAGCCGCCAATAAGGAGCCACTGACGTTATGGGTTTCCTATATCGAGCATATGCTGGCCACACCGATTCCCTAAAAGAAATTCTTCATTTCTGCACACTGTTTATTATGGCCGCACCCATTGTTGTAAACAGCCGGCTGTAAGAATATAGATATTTACTTCACAGGCTTTCTATTTGATTATAGAAAGAGAAATTGACAAGCATATTGGATATGTTGCCGCACCTTCTTGCATCCAGCGTCAGATGGTTGCCGAGAACTGTTTATAGATAGAGTGAGAATTGGGGTTTGTGGAGGTTCTCACCATTTTCGCTTATTTTTTTTTTGGATGCATATTTTATTCAGCTGAGATTTTGCACACTTACTTTCTCATCTTTGCAGAATTAACATTTCTGTACCACGGAGGCGGTGCACAGAGCTGTGTAACAGGATCGTGCCTTCAATCATTGGCAGCATTTCCAGGAACCACCGCTAGAGCGATAAAAAGAAAATCCCCTCTGTACTTCGTGTGCTTTCCCTTTGACAGCTGTGACAGTTTCAGTAGTCAGTGCATTGACATTTATATAGTGTTTCCCTTGGGGTAGAGCTCAAGAGCTCAAGGTGGTGTTTGGGAGAAATATGAACGTGGAGAGTTTATCCACTTACATAGGTAGCTATGGTTTCGCCAAAAGTGGCATTGTGGCAATGACATATCATTGTTCCAAACCGAGATTCAACTAATAATTGGAGCACCTCACCCTTGACCTTATCCTTCTCTGATGTCCTCATGGATAGGAAGACTAAACACATTGATTTGTACAGTACTTTCAAAATGTGTTCGCTCCTTTACATATTCCATCTGCTTTGTCACAAGTATTTCACATGATGAAACTAATTTTGATATTTGGCAATGATTACCAGAGTAAATACACAAACAGAAGCTAAGTAATTGATATGTTTCAGTCTGGAAAAGTTGAAAAATCATTTCTAATCCTTTAAGGCTCCAGCAAACGAAAACTAGAGACATTAACCATTAATCATGAAAACATGAAACAGTGGTGATCACCCAACAGACATTACTTCAAGAGTTCACAGATGACTCACCGAAAGAGAGTATACTTAGAGAATAAGAAAGAGAGACCGGGCAAAACGGACCAGTGGAGGAGTTTCAAGGCCAAAGCAACTGATGTTGAAAAGGTCAAAAAGGCCCATCTCACATTTGGAAGAGATAAAAATATATAGATGATCTCTGACACTTTTGAACAAAAGTGAAGCTTATGGAAGTTGTACATCACAGATGAAATCGCATAAAACCAACACTGCATTTTTCAGAAAAAAAATGATTTAACACTAGTCAAATATGGTGGAAGAACTGGATGACCTACCTTTACTGATGGAACCGTTAATTCTGCTCTTTAACTTAAAATTTGGGAGGAGAATGGATGTAGGTAAACCAACAAGTCAATCTTTGAATTGCTCCAAAAAGCAAAGAATGACAATTTTGGAGTGGCCATTCATCATGGTTGTATGAAAGCGTCATATGCATATATGATATACATTTTTGCTTTTTAAGAAACATTTGAATCCCACTTTTTATACACAAGAATTGCACAAAACAAGTCACTAAATTCAGAAACATCAATTGGTTTCCAAAACTGATTTTATAGATTTTGCTAACAACCTTTCTTCAAAATTTTACATTAAGGATAATTTTTTACGCACAAATAATTGACTGAAAAAGAGAGTTGCAGCTCAGCAGGCTGCTTGTTACATCAGCAGGATTTTGCCATGATTCTGGCTGACTATTTGACCACTTATCTTGGCAGCATTCAAAGGATTCATTTTAAACTTGGTTTCCTGGCACTTGACTCCCTTTTTAGCAGAACCCACACATTTTCAATAGTGTGGACGTTGGAGTACTCGAGAAGGCCTGTCCACAACCTCAATGTTACCATGGTTTTCCATTCCCAAACAAATTGTGGTGTGTGTTTCAGCTCACTGAGCTCCTGGTATGAATTGTAGCCTCAACAGTTTCACATAATCTCTCACAGAACAAATGCTCTATGAAGAAACATTTAATGGCCAATTTAGATAAATATTAGGCCATTACATATGCTGCTGATCAATACCTCAAGATCCTTGAAGTATTTTTATGCTTTACGTAGAGCTTCAACTGGTGAAAATGTGAAAAAGGAGCAAGAAACACAAAAAATCTGTGCATGTGAATTATTAAAATCTCAAATATGCAGTAGTTACACTATGGCAAAAGTCACATTCAAAAAGTTCAAACATTTCTTTTACCTTAGATACAATTAGAAATGGGCTGCTTGATTTATTTCTTTTCCATGTCTCCTGACATTTTTTGGCAGATTTGAAAGAAGGAAGTCTCAGTCAGCCGACAGCAGAAGAGTTCATTTCCGTCACACATCCACTTCCAGAACTGACACTGGGGCTGTCCAAGATTCACTTCCAGTCATCCGGTCAGTCCTCTGTGCTAAACATTGGCCTTGTGACCTCTGCTCATGACCCCTGACCTGTGATGTTGACCCCTTGTACAGGGGGATGGGCTTCATGTATATCTCAACCGGCCGTCTCCATTGACTACCTGCCAGGCACCTGCTCTGAGAAATGAAGCCAAGGCAAATGCCTCTCTTGGGAGCCTTTTGGACTCAGCAGACAAGGCCTGGCCTCAGCCCTGCATTTGAATAGGCTTTGAGTGGTCCTGGTAAACCAATCTCCCTAATTATCTATTGAAAGGACATTTTTTTCCTTGCCTAGTCATTACCTTGATTTCAATTGCTGAAAAGTAACATGGAGAAACTAAAAAAAAAAAAGAGGGCAGGGAGAGGATGTGGGAATAAATACATGCGTCCATACGTGCGCACACACCACTGCGCGCTTGTGAGACATCTAGAAACGCAAAAGACTCGGCATTGTCCTGATTTCAATAAGGTTAATTGTAGGTCGGAGGGAGCAGCTTTTAAACATAAATCCAGAATGCAGGAACAGGTCAAGGCTATCAGGAGGAATAAACATGAATAAATGGCTTTTAGCTACATTTTGCTGCATCAGTAATTGCTGTTAGGGCAGGCTGTTTTAGCACATGATTGGTTTGCCCCCAAATCATCATTCTTGTCAAGTAACTAGAGTGGCCTCAGTTTGAATATGAAGAATTGTTTTCACTGAGACCCACTTATTCTGGATATTAAGTAGTTCCACAACATTACATCTTACTGGGTTTTTTTTTCTTTATAAAGGAATGCAAGTAAAAATGACATTGATTTTAAAGTGATAAATACATATTATGAGATTATAATGCCAGAGGAGCTGTGTTCTCCTCTGCTTACTTTACCTTTTAAATACAAGAAGTGTAATATGTTAAATTTGAAATCCTTCCAAGATGCACAATCTTTAATTTTTTGGCTTTGTGATCAAGTTTTTTACATTTTGTCACGTGTCAACCTTTGTTGTGATGATTTCATTTCAAATGATAGACTAAGGCACAGTTAAACACGTTTTTTTAAGGAATTCGATGTATTGTTTCTATTTTTTTACAAATAAAAATGTAAAAGGTGGGGATGCCCATTTATTTTCAGCCCAATTATCTCTGATAACCCAATATAAAATCCAGTGGCACAAACTTACTGTTGAAGTCACAGAATTAAGAGTCCAACCATGTCTAATTTAATATGAGTGTAAATCCAGCTGTTCTGCAAAGGTTCCAGATGTTTGTTAGAGTGAATTAATTAACAAAAAACACTATGAACACCAAGGACCATTGTAACTCTGGTGGCACGAGATCCACAGCGCAGCAGAGAGAACCTTGTTGTAGGACAACTGCTAATCAGAGTACACTCCACAAATTTGGCGCTTTTGCAGGAATACTAAAAAAGAAGACACTATTGAAATAAAAACCAGACATTCCTTTTACAATTTTTTGCAGGCCATGTGGGGGGCATAATTAAAATATGGAAGAAAATCTGAATGAAATTAAATTGCACATCACCCTGAAAAAGCCAATCAGGTTGATGTGCAACATGGTGGTGGTAGCATCTTCTCTGGAGATGCTTTTCTTTTGCAGGCATAGAAAAGGTTACCAGAGTTGATGTAAACACTGATGGAGCTAAACGCAGGGCACTCATGGAAGAAAAAAAATGTTTGTCTAAACTAGGAGATAGGTTTAGCTGCTCTGCTGCACAAATGCCCCCCAAATATACATTGCCATTTCTGTTTATGCTGTTTTAAACTCTGACAAAACGCTGAGGTTGTAATTCACTCAGATGAACTGATGATGCTTGCTGATGTTTTGCGTTAATTCTATGCTGAACCTAATGAATGGTGAAAGAGCTATTGAACTCAATGAAAACTTTTTTTCATATCAACTGTACTTCCATTTAATTATCTGATCATCCAAACAAGCCACTTGGAAGAGGTTTTATCAAAAGTTCTTTAAAAAAAAATGAATATTGTTCCTGGGCTCCAGTTTCCCTAATTAAAGCTATCTACATGCTGCACCGTTGGGTCAAGAGCTTGGAGGGACTCACTCAGGAGTGAGCTCTCGGGGGCTCTAGGGCTGTTCTCAGAAAGCTCTTGGGGCTTGCATGCAGTCGGTGCGTTGTGAACGAGATAAGAGGCAACAGAACTATCCTTTGAAACTAAATATAAGTTCTAACGGGCAGCATTTGAAATTGATTATTGTATTTTTCCTGCATTTATTTATTTATTTATTTATTTACATTAACACAAACCTAAAAAGGTGAAACATTGTGCATAGATTACATTACAACTTTAAGAAGCAGAGAAAATATTACAAATACTACATGGCTGATTTGTTTTCCCAAACTCTAAATATAATCCAACAGAAAAAGAAAATGAACAAACAATAAAAGCATAAGCTTCATAATTGCTAAAATGTTATGTGCAGACTAAGTGCAGCAGCGGCGGGGGCTTTATTATTCCATTCTTTGAACTTCTCTGAATGACCGTCTATCTTAAGTTCTTTAATCTCCACCAGGCTGTCTGCTTCCACAGCAGCGCCTCTAAATCTTCTCCCACCTTTGGACTCTGACTGGAACTTTAACTGTCTCGACTCTCTGATCTCAGAGCACACACACACACACACACACACACACACGCACACACGCACACACACCCGCACACACCGACAACAAACACACACACGGACCCGGACACGTGCACAAACAAGGGAGCTTAAATTCTCACATCTCACAACGTTCTACTTCATGAAGGCAACCAGAAAACATTTTCAAAGGTCAGCTATTCTCCAAAGCGACTACAGATTAAGAATAATACAAATTGTTCTCATAAAGAGGCTAATAAAAATAAACAAATTCTGTTTCGATGAAAAGTTTCTTTAATAGTTTTTATTTACCCCTTCAAAGTTAAATACCTTTTAATTGAAAGAAAAAACAAAACATATTCGTTACACATTTACTAGAGGAAAAATCTATAAAAATTCAACACATCTAACCAAGGATCTTTTCAGGAATTGTCTTCTATGTGTGCAATCTCCTATTATCTCTGTTTTTCTGGATTAAAGGACAAAGTTACAAGACTGAAGTTTTTTTTTCTTTACAGGAAACATCCATGGCTGGCTTAAAATAGTTAAATAGCTGTTGTTGAAATGCGATCTGGCGTGAACTTTGGGCCCAAAATTTACAATTTGGCATAAAAAGAACACCATGCAAACACTGAAACATGGAGGTGACAGCATTATACTTTGGGGTTATATTATAGAGCTCGGGTTTTTGGCAAGGTGAAAAAATTATGAACAGTTTGAAATACTTAAAGGTTTTTACCCAATATGTTTAGGTGTTTGTTCAATAGCAGACGGGGAAGAGAGTCAAGTTGACAATAAATGTCCTCATAATCTGATAGATGGAGATTTACAAGGTGAAAATGTGGCAAATTCATGTACTTTAATCAAAATTATTAATATATTAGTTGATAATAGTTGGTATTTGGTTGATAATTGATGACTGGTTGGGAGTGCACACTTATGGAACCAGACTAATGGATCTTTTTCTATTTTTGTATTTTTTTTTTCTTTTTTCCGCAAAAGGATTTAGTTTTCCTTCGCAATTCCAGCAAGCAGAAATGTCAAATGAAACACATGGAAAAATCCTCTTGAAACAAAGATGTTTCCCTATTCATAAGGCCACAAATCCTTTACAAGTGCCTACAACCATAGTTGATCCCAAGTTACCTCTGACCTGCAGGGTCAAGACTCATGACTTCCAGTGGAATAAGACTGTCAGGCCCCACTAGCTTGTTACAATGGTCAAAATAATAAAGCAGTGTCAGGATATGGAATTGTTCTCGGTAGCTGTGACTGTATTCACAGCCCCAGTGTGGCTTCTGTCAGGAATAATAAGCACTGTGTAGTTCAGCCTCTTCTCCTCACACAAAGTTTGGACCCTCTGGGCTTCTGTCTTCAGCACATACACCACGCAGCAGCGAAGCTCTGCCAATGACATCAAACGTCTTAGCAAAGCGGGCTTTGCACATCCATTTCCCACTTATAGGCTTGGTTAACAAACATGTACGTTATCCCTCTTATTTGTTCATACATGAAATGCTCACATACTCAGACATTTGTACATGGGAAGGATCGAGTAAACTCAGGATTATATGCTTTACATCAGCGTCCAGAAGTACTCCAATAAGCTTTCTGCAGACAGCAGCTCCTTAGACACATCATTTATCTTCCAGAACAGGGGACCACTTCAAGGGCCCTTGGAGGTGCCTGGCGCTGAGGTCATTGCTGGGGGTGGGTCTCTCTAAAGATTTAGGGCCATAAGAGAGGGATTAGGCAGCAGTGTACCTATTATCATATTGGAGAGTAACAAAAGTCAAGTTTGTGCTACTTTTGTTTTATTCAGTCATGTTTTCAGACTTTTAAGCACCACTAAAGTTGGATTAATTAAAGTTTCTTAGTTTTATTACAACTAAATAGTCTATGAATCTTGAGCCCTGATTCAACATTTGAGATAAGTAATAGGAATTTTCTAAGACTGTATTTTTTTTTTCTTCTTCCTAAAGAGATAGCTTTAGGATGATAAATTATACTTAAAAAGCTACATTAGGCAGTGGGACAAATAGGGACAGCTGCAGTAAAAAGTAACAACATCAGCCCTGATTTAACAGAGGCAATAGTTTCTGCTAGTGTCAGGTTTTCAGAAAGTTGGTTCCAGTGCTGAAGAGCGCATAAGCAAAGTATTGCTTCCCATTGTTTAGTTCTGGTCCTGCAAACACTTTATGATTAGGTCTCAGATAACCTGAGGGATGTCCATACCTGAACAGTGACTCTGGAATATGGGATAACGACCATTCATTGCCAATGTGAACCAAAGATACCACTACAGCATTTTACCTCACTAAAAATAAAAGTATACATGATATTTTGAGTTATAGTTAATGTAAAATCTAAAATTTTGGTTTTGTTAAGACTGTTGTAGATATGTATTAGAATAGACTTACCATAAAGTTGCACATCTTGAACATAGACATTGGCAGAAATCTTGTAATGCTCCGTAATTAAAAGTGGCCAGAGAATTTAGCCTTGAGCAACCCCAATTATATTTGATTGAATATATTAACAACCATTAAACAGGATAAAACTCCATTGGTATACCATAAAAGATCTGAACCAGGATTGGCACAGTACCTGACAACCCCACTTGCTTTTTAAGTCTATCAGTCAGGAAATTATCAACAATGTTGAATGCAGCTCTGAGATCCAGTAGAATCAAAACAAACAGTTTTGCAGCAATATTGTTAAGGCATACAGAATTAAAACTTAAAAAACAACAACAACAAAAAAAAAACAACTTTAGTTGCTACTCAAAGGAGGGTTGTCATCAGTATTAATCAGGTTCTGCTGCATTTGTTGTTATGGGAAGACATATTTCAGTGTTTATGGCAATTTCATGGTGGGTTTGGAAAAGCAGGCACTGCTTTACCCGACTGAAATGTCTCATGTGAAAGCTTTGAAACCGAGAGCTTCTATTAACATACAAAACAGGCAAGATTGAGCAACTGACCAGACAGCTGGCAGTGCCACAAGTGCTCCTGGATCTGTCAAATGCAATATCAAGTAGATGGTAGTCTTCTTGAATTACTTAGAGTCTCTTCATGGTTAGCTCAACCACATGATGGATCTTCTTGCCCCATCTCAAACGCCGTTCGCTATCCATAACCTAGATAAGAGTCAGAACAGGGACACTGTTCTGACATAACATTATGACCACCAGTTAAATCATGCATTGTTACCACTTTTGCTGAGTCTGACTGTTAAAAGACTGGAATCCACTAGGAGTTTCAAGGTGTATTGTGGTACCTGGCATCAAGAATCAGTACCATATTCTGTGAGTTAAAAATGTGGAGCATCTGTTGATCAGAATTGTTTGCCCACAGATTCTCAATTGTGGGCAAACAATTGAGAACTTGCCTCAGGTTTGTTGTCCCAGACATAGTTTCAATGAAAAGGTCTATACTAGATCTTTTGAAAGAATTTGTAGGCAGGCGGTATGTATGCAATTAACTTTCGCATTGTACAATCCGATGTATCCAAGAAGACACATTGCGTTCCCACAGTGCAATGTTTTTCAGAGGTCAGTCAAGCACACATTACCACATATCCATGTGATATAAAAGAAAATTTGATCATCACATCAGACCTTGTTCTTCATTGGCCTCATATCCAGTTTTTGCTGCCTTCTGGCTCTGTCATTGGTTCACAGTTCACATTATGTAACATGGCAAGATGCGTTGTGTATTCTGACACCTTCATATTGAAACCGGTGTTAACTTATTTTGATCTGCAGTAGCCATTGGATAAAACCATTATGGCCAACACTTAATGCACCATGTTTGGGAATAAACCTTGGATCCCCATGAACCAGTTATTGGTCAACACAATTTTTTCCTTCAACCCTCAGGATAGGTAGATAAAATCAGGAAAACCCCAGAAGATCTGCAGTTCTTAGCAATCACATTCACTGTCTCCTTCTTCAATACATGTTCAAGAAACCCCTCATCCACAAATAAAATAATTTAGCTGTAATTTCACAGCAGTCATCTTTACTCCAATCTTACCGAGTAGCTACATGGATAGTTTAAAATAGCAGTTAACATTTCATAACGCTGTCTTCTGTGTGTCGGTGCTTTTATTATGTGTATGGATGGAGATGGAGCTGTGGGTTGAGTGATGACACTGGTGGTGCAATCTCACCGACATCTGCTTCTAATCTGCAACATGAAAAAGACACTCTAATGACCCCATACCTGCCCCTGAAGATCGTCTGCCCCTGTTCTGTTTCCCCCGCCTGATGCTGGTCACTCTCATTTCAACCCAAAATCAAACAGCATATCGGGTTACACAAAATTTCTACTGCAACGTTGCAATCAGACATACATGAGAGAGAGAGTTTGTGTGTGCAATTTATGTGCTCTTATTCTTTCACTAATCCCAGACAGCCTTGTAATGCAGAGCTTCGCACTTGCTGTAGCTGTTCGATTGTGCTTGTTTTTGACCAGTATTCAGGTCTAAAGCTTGATGTTGATAGACAGCCTATATTTCCATTTAACACTCCTACAGGTCCAGGACAAAAGTGAAATAAGTTGCAGAGAAGCACACAGGGGGAGTAGAATATATGGGGCGGTGAAGTTTGTGGTGGAGGTGGGGACTTTCCAGACGAAAATTACCTCACAAGAGGAAAGTATTTGTTTTAGAGAAATTAAGAAAGAAACAGCTCTGCAGCCAAAAGCCCAACCCAAATGGATGAGAGATGTAAGGATGTGGGTGACTGAAACATGGCTGCAATTTGTTTTAACTGGCTATAGAAGTAAGCATGGTAGAGCTCTCAGAACTTGGTAGCTGTAAATCTTGCTCCTTGCAGGAGAACTGTTGGTTCATAACCTTTCTGTCTTGCCTCTCAGTCCCTCCCTCACTCCTCCCATGGGTATGTTTAACTGGGGAAACAGAGGTTTTTTATACTTTATTTCACTTTCATATCGATGGCAAACGCTTTCTCGCTTTTTCTGCTGAAGTCCAACCGACACACACACACACACACGCCAACACACCTACACACACACAAACCGGCAGACACATTTGATTTGACCCTAATTTTGCAGGACCCCCGAACTGTGTCTGTCCAGGCCAGCTGCGGGAGGACAAGGACACAACACAGAGATACATTAGAGAAAATCACTTCCCCCTTTCAGCAACAATGACTCTAGGAAGTTGTGCAATTCTTCCGATATCTGTGCTCCCTCTGTCTGACCATAAATGCTTTTATAATTGCATTATTCTATGGCCAGCTGGCATGTATAGATTGCAGTGTTGCGACGAGAGCTTCTGCTTCCATTTGTGTCATAAAATTCAAAACATGTTTCAAATGTAGCATGGAACATACATATACACACATATATATATATATATATATATATATATATATATATATATATATATATATATATATATATATATATATATATATAAGAAACAGTGTTCAAATATGCTGACTTCATTTTAAGATTTTAGAAGGCGAGTTTCCATTTAATTGTGAAGGAATATAGCAGACAAGTCCAGAATTTGTTAACATTTTGAATTTCAAACATATTTTTTTGTCCGTATTAAGGTGATAAAAGTAAATGGTTGATACAGTCACAGTCAAAGCAAACACCTCTTTAATGGGTCTGATTAAATATGTAAATGATTAAATGAATCAGACAGCATTTGCGCTAAAATGAATTATTTCATTATTTTATTTATTCACTATCTGAATAAGGTGCCAGCTGCCCTATCCATAGTAAATGTGACTCTGCTCTTGAGAGTTCAAGACGTTAGAAATCAGAAATTACTAGGGAGCGGATATCATTGCATTGTTCACACATTTACGACAATCCCCAAAGACATTTTTCTCTTCTCATGTCCCAAAATGCAGTCATACAAACTTACATTGTTTTACAGATTTTTTTTTTTTTGCTTCACCTTCAATATTCCCTTTTACTGATTCCTTCCTCAGTGGAGCAGAGGCTGTAAAGTGTTGGTGCCTGCTGTTATATTTGCACTCAGGCCTATGAGTTGCACACTGCTGCGTTGCAAAGAGCTGAGTGCCTCTTGTGTAGGTCAGTACTTGGGGTTTACACAGGGGGCAAGGGTGTTAATGCTACATGCTTTAAAGAACAACAAGATGTCCTCACTTCAGGCCTAACAGGCACCCTGGGTAAAAGCTGGAACTAATCTGTGGTCTGTGTGTGTGTGTGAGAGAGCTCAGTCTAAGAGAGTTTCACAATGTGTGTAAAAAAACTAAAAAAAACATCACTGAAAGTGCCGTGTTGCATTTCTAAGGAAGTAAAGTTCAAAGGTCATTTTGCCACTGTAAGTTCAAAACTAATGGGGAGTGATAACTTGTTATTCACTTTTTAATTTCAAATTATTGCATTTGATTTGTTTTTGCCTTGTTTCTGCCCTCTCTTCCGATGATACTGCTTAGATCAATAATTAGCTTCTGTCTCACTAATTGTTCGTGATCCCTTTTAATTCTTATTATGTCCAAATGATCCATTCTGTGTTTAAAGAGATGAAATGAAAGAAGAGTTAACAGCAGCTATTTTTTTTCAAACATGATCTTCTGTATTTCCAACATTATCTCAATGTAGCACAATCCAGACCAGAAGTTTTAATCCAAAGGAATAGCTTTTTCCGAATAAGCATACTTTGAAAATATTCTTAGTCAGTCTTTCAGATTTACCCATGACAAGTTCTCATTCTATGCAGATGACACCCAAAATCTTCTTGTCTAAAAATTATTTATTTAAATCTCATGTTTTCCCTGATGTGGTGTAAAAGGTTTTGTTTCAATTTTAATTCACATCACTCAGTTTATAATTCAGACCAATTACCATCATGTCATCCACTGAACCAGAATCAACCCAGGATATTTTAGAATCCTTAATTCAAGCGTAATTATTTTTGAATGATGCCAAAGTAAATCTAAATGTCTTTGAATCCTTACATTTAATTGTGGGGGAAATAATTTATCAACAGGCAAGTTTCGATATGTTATGGAAATGATTAGGATGTTGATAGGTTCAACCTTTACATACATAGTTGAACATAGCTTCTGAATGCTACATGTATATCATATGTTTATGTTTTAGCATAACAGAGGCTGTCCAAAGTAAGCCACATCTAGTTCAGGAAAACTTGGCTTAGGTCACTGCGTTGGTAATGAATGGAAACACATTTGTGTGCAGATCAATTTTTATAACCTTTGTGTGTTTATTAGATATTCTGAGGCAAATGCAATAAAGTGACCAAAGCCAATATAGTATGCCATGAGGGGTGGTGGAACAGTTCCAAACAGTAATGTCACCTCTATGAACCAAGCACTAATATTATACACAGGCTGAGGGTTTGAATCAAAGTGGTGTTTTTATGAGTAAATACATTTGATTAAACCCACACGAGGCTGGAAATTACAAAATGCTCAGTTTTTAGGGCGATTATATGTTTTCCCTCCTTCTTTGCAGGGTTGTGAGCAGGCAAATACATATACTCGCACTAGTTTACTCCAACCAAACGTACACACACAAACACAGTCACACACGTTGTCCTCCCATATGCAGCCAAGGGAAGTAATGAAAACAAATGGCAGAGTTCTTTTCCCACTGGGACCCAAGGAGGAACTTAGTCATCAAGCTAATTTTATTCTTGTCTGGCCCAGAGACTCCATTTCCTCTGGGTGTTTTTACAAACGCTGGGTTGCACCACACCATCGGCCAGTGATGGATATGAGGGCCTGATGGCCGGATGGCAGATGCTGGCCCTGTAACTCAAGCTCCAAACACTTGCCTCTGCGCCCTGTGTTTCTCACTCAAAGCAGTGTTGAAGCTTAAGTTTGCATGCAAACAACTAACAAAATTTTGCCTTTGTTTCTCAGACCATATTACAGACAAACAGAACGTGTTTCCACTGGAAGCACCATAGTCTTATTAGAGTAAAAGATAAGAATACAATCACCAATGATTTATGTAAAGTACAAGCTGGGAAATTTTTGGTTATTTTTCTAAAGAAATACTCAAAATGAAAATGTAAAGAAATAACATGCAACATTGTAAACTTTTGTGTATGTTTTCTGTTGGGACAGAACTTCCCAGCAAGGAGCAACCTGCTGATGTTATAAAATAAGTGTCATCAATTCATACTACAAATAATAATAATACAGTAGTCTGATTTAGAAATCGTGTTACAGTGCCAGATTGGTGAGTAGCAGCTTCAACACTAAGAGCTCCTGTTTCTGATGTAGGGAGTATGTTAGCCTTGTGAAAAGATGGTCATTATGTACGGTTAGGTGTTAAAATCTTAACATTTTCACCTGAATATATCAGAGTGACTATACAATATTTACACCTCAAGAAATTTATGCTGTTTTGAGACATCATAAACAGTTTTTTTTAACCAGGATTTTATGTGGTAGACCAGCACAACGTGTCTTTTGCAGCCTCAGGCTTTCCTCAGGTATTGCCCTGCATTAGCTCCACGTTTCTTTTCCCTGCTGAAGAGAAGCATCCCTAGATCATGATACTGCCACTACCACCTTATTCCATTGGGATGGTTGTAGAAGAATGTTTTTTTGATGTACAGTCTTAGTCTTTCTCAACACATGTTGTCTAGAAAAAAAGTCAATTGAAAAAAAAAAAAATGTACCGTATTTTTCAGACTTTTTCCCCATGTTTTGAACCATGCGGTTTATAGCCCGGTGCAGCTTTTCTGTAGATTTTTCTTCAACCGCCAGGGGGCGCTTTAGGAGGAAGTGAATCACTGGAAGTCAAAATGACAAATCAAAGAAGAAAGCGCTAATTTTTTATTTAGAACAAGCACATGCTAGCAGCAGGCACGACGGAGAGATTTATTCAAACTCATATGATTCAGCTTTTAAGTTAAAGGCTATCGATCTGGCAGTACATAGAGCCGCTGCACATAAGCTCAGCGTGAACACATCCATGGTTCAGCGTTGGAGACGGAGCCCCCTGCTGTGTCCTTGAGAGCGGCGAAGATATCAGCGGCTTAGCCTGGTGCGGCTTATATAAGTACGTTTCCAGTTTTCTTTTAAAAATTTGTAGGTGTGGCTTATTGGTGCGCTCTATAGTCCGGAAAATACGGTACAACAAATTTTCGCACTTCACAACTGTGCACTCTTTTCTGTAGGACTAATATCCAAAATCTCTAAATTTCTTCAAAACATTGAAGTTGGTTATTTTAATATGGTAAAATGGGGAACTGACTCCATATATGAAGGGGCCAATCTATTTGTTAAAGAAAGTAAAATACATAATTCTGTATATAAAAAAAAGAATAAAAAAAGACAGGCATATATTTGCGGGGAAATGAAAATAACTTTTATGTTTATGAAAAATGAGTGAAGCTTCTTTCTTTAAAATACAATGTTTGCTCGCATATGTTACAATCTGTTTTCCTCAGTTTCAGGCATAACAGATTGTTCCACTTTCTCTAAAAAGCTATACCAAACATTTCCCAGATTAATAATGGATGCTAAAGACTAATTTTTTCCGAAGTTGTTGCTCAAGAGGGATGGGGAATGTCACAATGCCTCGTTGGGTTTGCTGGATTAGTTGGATCAGCATTACATCTTTCCATCCTTGCTCACACCATAATCCCATTCTGTGACATGCACACAGCTGGAAGCTGAAGACACTTGGGACGAAGCAAAAAGAAAGCCAAATGGCCTCCTGTTTCAGCTCCTCTTTTACCAGCTTGAAGCCTTCATTCCAATGCACCCTACATGGATTATTCAGTGACTGGATACCCTTTTAGTCCAGGCTGGGGCCAACTGCAGCAAAAAGAACCTTATTGTTGTTGATTTGTTAGTAAGCAGCAACTTTCAGGAGAGAAGGGAAACATTAAAAAGCAATTAATATATTGGAGTGCAATAGAAAAAGGGGAGCCGCCTTTGCCTCCAGTGGGACGAGTGATCTTTCCCGCACAACCTCAAAATGCGGAAAACATGAAAAAGAGAGCTTTTAGTGTGACTTCTGCTCGTCCCCACGGACAGATGACTGATGAAGGAAAGTGAGGGACAAACAAAGGCAGTTTATGATCAGCATAATCAATGTGACATCAGCACAGCAGCATAATGTGCGGGGGTTGGAGTGGAGCGGCTTAGGAACACAACACTGTGATTACATCTTTGCCTGGAAGAAGTTTTTCTCAGGCTTTTACCACCCGTCAAGGAAGTCTTAACATCATGGCGGGATATCAGCGGCACCCAATTTAAAAGCAATCAAGCATGCATTTAAATTTTAACTCGGCATGTTCTGTACATTTTGCTGTGCTTGTAAAAAAAAATAATAAAAAAATTATCTTTCTTATTTGCCTCACACCAATACATATTTCAAGAAATGTGAAAGAAATTTGAGGCTAAATATATGTACAATTATTAAGAAAGCAAATGGAGAAGCTCTTTTTGCACCATGTATGTAAACAAAAATATCTAACATTTTATATATTTTATACATAGCCAAGATATGACTGTCTTTATAAAAAGCTAAACTTCACCAGTTTTTAAAGGTCTGCTTAAGTCCAGCTGCAGTGACCTACCACATGACAACTAAAAATGCTGAACAACAACCAGCAAAATAACATAATATATACATTTACCACAATATTTTTTCCCACAATGTCTCAAAGTGCAGCATTATAAGTGGCACATTTGTGCAGGAAACCTTGTCCCACAGATGGGGAACTCATGAAGAAGCTTTCCTTATGAATAGAACCAGAGCATTATTTGGATCATTGAAAACCTGCCCATATCTTGACTATACCACAATCTCTGACCAAATGGCAGCACAAGTTCACCTGAGAATGAGAAGAAATTAGCCCACTACGCAAACAAGCACTATGTTTCCTCATCAATATATAGATCAGCTTACGAACTTCATATATGTGTTGTTTTCATGGCACAAATGACGCACTAAACAATAAGAAGATATTGGTCAACACACACAGATTTTTCCTACACACATTTGTGTTCCTTCTTGAAATGGTTTGTGACCAACATCAGCCCTTCTGACATGCACAGACAGAGTGAGGTGTTTGTGAAGCATGTTTTTTGTCCATCCCTTTCAGTTCCCACCATTCACCGAGTCCAAGGACGAGAAGAGGAGAAGGGCATCACTTGTAGTCAGAACCACTCAAAACGGTGCATACTTCTGCCATGACAAAAAAAAGGGAAGAGGAAATCAATTTTGGCTGTGATTGGCAGGGCTCATTAGAGAACAACCAAGGTAAATGTGCAAAGCAACAACTCTTCTGTGAAAAAACACACACATTTGTCTGGCTATCTTTGTGGGGAATTTCCATTGACTTCCATTCATTTCTACAGCCTAAACCTTACCTTTGCCCTTTTCCTAACCCTAACCATCACATACCTAGCCCTAAATCTGACCCCTGACCCAAAAATAGGGTTTCCCCTTGTGGGGACCAGGCTCCGGTCCCCACGAGGAGCAATTGGTCCCCACAACGTAGTATATGTCAGGAAAATCCCCACAAGGTATTACAAACAAACGCACACACACACAGATACACACTGCAGGAAAGAAGCAGTTGCCACCCTTGGTCAAAACACCATGGTAACAGGACACATTGAGCTAAAAGTGGCACGGTAACCCCAAATAAAAAACTGAACATCTATAAGCCCATGATCACATAATCTGTAAACAGAAGAGATGAAAACTGACGATTAGTAAACCTTTGTCATTCAAATGTATCAAATACTGATGCAAGCAAAACCATAAACCAGTACTTTGTAATGATTATCTAGTTTCAGAGAAGCCTCGCCCATTAATATCTCTTACTTTGCCTCTCGGCTACTTAATGCAACATGTGGTAGTCCTGCTCTCCAGGGCCTGGGTGTCATGGTGGCTACATCATGGATTTTTCCTGCTAAAAAAACCCTGTTCATCATGTACGAGGCCTGTAGGGTTTCATCTTTGCCTGGCACACTTTGAAGCACTTGATCCTTCTGCCATTTGGAGGCTTACTATATCACAAAGGAGGTCACAAGAGGGCAACGTCTATGGCCGCTCTTCCTCCTACAATGTGTCTACTTTGGCCTGCGTCCTCCCCGCGTTCCTTGCATCAGCAGATGAACAGGGGAGCTGTAATAGTAGATTGTCAGAAAACTGCGGTGAGTGAGAGGGGGGAGACAGACAGACGGGGACAGGCAGAGCCGAATCAATTAAGGCACATCAAATCAAGAATTCATGCACGCTGAATGTGACAAACATTGGCTGAGGCGGTTAAAACTGTCAGAGCCCTGATGCAGCGTACGCCCTCCTTATCCTTTGTAGGACCATCATCATCAATATTATGTTTTTTTTTTTTTAATCTCTCCTGCTCATCCTTTATTATCTGTGAAGAGGATAAGTAACTTCTACTGAAATTACAGGCGTATAAAACAGTGTGTGATAATTGTTTATGTGAAATCTCTAATGCATAAGTGTTGTGTAAAGTGTGCAGAACTCAGTATAAACAATACATCCCCCTATTCTGAAGTCTTTAAAGACTACACTAATAAATCAATGTTTGAATTCCTAAATTAGAGAACTAACCCTACAAATACATAATTTCAGTAATTCATTTTGTAATAAATTAGGACAACGTATTGTAATAATTGTAATGTACATTTGTCAAAAAGTGAAGAAAACCAAGAATAACACCCAACAATTTGTCATACACATGGTGCATTATATTAGCAAATAATAAAAGGTTGCACTTTTACAAGACATGGCTATAAATTTTGGTTTCATTTCCTCTCCCAAGTATTGTCCATGTTGGATTCTAATTAGTATAAAAGATTCAAGTCTTGGTTTGACTAGTCCAGTACGTGTTCCTTCGCGTGAAGAAAAGATACAGTAGACTATAAAAAACTAATCTGTGTAAGGTTTGGTCAGTCAAAGTATTTTTATTTTTATTTTTAACTAAAGATAATCTTATGTGTTCCAAAGTTCAGATCCACTAAAAAAATGGTGAAATATCAAACTCTGGATCATCAACTTTAGCTTTGTTAGTAGATACCAGTTAACCACTTACATAATGTTCGTAACTTATCTGTACATAAGATCACTTAAGATGAATGTTTCAAAAGTGTGGGAGGTTTCTTTAATGCTTTTGTAACGGCGTGCTCTTGGCAAAAATGAGAAGTCTTTGTTGACTCTGTCAGCACAACAGGGAGACAAATAGATCTCAAAATAGATCTTCCTTTGAGAGATTGATTTCACTTTGACAAAAAATATTGTTGCAATTTAGTACTGCAAGATGATGCAAGCAAAAATCTGACGCCAAGTCTGCATTACCTCCTTTTTGTGCCAACAAGCGCTGCTAATCATTCATTCACTTTAGTAAGGTGTGTGGCAGCAGGAAAACATAAAATGTTATAAATTTGATTCAGTAACAATGTATTGTAATACATTTATATTACCTTTTTTTTTAAGTAAATAAATTATTTGGCACTTGTGGCCTTTATTTTAAATAATAAGCAAGTGAACCAAGCATGGGAGTTGAACTTGGGATGACTATTTCAAGGTCTATGGCCTCTGTATTTGAGACACCCACTCTAACCACTGTGCCACGCGATGCCCCTATGTATAACCATTTTAATTTAGAGTGGTTTTAAATTCTTCAAATCTGCAACAAACATAAGGATGGCACATCTGAGTCGATGTTAGCTTTCTAAAATTTCAAAGTCTGATCATTTCTGAGTCTGAAATGATCAGACTCAGAAGAAAATCTGAGAATTTCTGCACTTTTCTAGTAACTTGCTGTGATATGACATATTCCTAGTGCATGTAAAGGAAATACTCCTGATAACTTCATACAACTTCCTTTGAAAAATCCCCTTAACTATCCTTGTAACTCTTGTATATTGGAGACTATATATTTTCTTGCACTTAACAACATGCAATATCTTAGGACTGTCGTTATAAGAATTAGGATTATAAGCTACTATTTCTGCTAAAAGCAGGTTTTATAGCATCTCCCCCAGCCATTTTCTCTCACTGGAATGCACAACACTGAATCATAAAAGCATGTAAAAGGAAAATTCTGGGTAAAAACGTAGGATACGATAAATCAGTCCAGGTGCTTAGATCTCAGGAAACCGCTGAACTTAAAGTATCGGCCACTCCAACATGTCTCTTCCTCTCTTTCCTTCTCTCCAACCCCCAGTGCTTCTGTAAGTGTGGATGTCGCTCGTGTCGGCGGCTATCCACGTAAACACGTATAGACCACTTGATATGTTTGTCCGGGGGATTTGAGGGGTGATCGTTACCATGTTTTGAGAGAGGAACATCTGGTGGGGGGAAAAGGTTACAGTATAAGGATACCACCAGAGCCAGAGCTCTGAGGAGAATTCCTTCCATCAGATAAATCAAGCCAGCGAGTCATGGTAAAAAAGGAGGGGCAGCGAAGGGATGAGAGGATTGGAGGGAGGAGAGGGACATTAACTCAATCCTGCCTGAAAGAACCGGAGTGCTTTGTAAAAAATGGGCTTCTTTGTAATGGCCATCTTTCTCTCACTAAGCTGGTCTCACTCAGCCTCTCTTTTAAGGATCCCAAATTACAAAAAATGGCTTTTGGCTTTTTGCCATGCAATCTCTATAAACACATTTTGCATGTGAGAATCTGGAATTCTTAAGCAAGAGACAAGATCTTTGGAATTTAACCTATTCTGGCATCCATTTACATTTAGACTAGTTCATAAGAGCCTTTTTTCTTCTGGACCTCTCTCAATTGACAAACAAAAATATAGAGTCTACTGGCCTGAAAAAAGTGGCTATGGTCATCCAAAAACTGATCAGCTTTGTATTTTGCTTTCTGTCAATCAGCACACAGTGATTGTTGCAAAGCATATTCATCCCTTACCTTCTCAGATTTCTACCTGCATAAATAGTTTCTACTGCGCATAGTAAATTATGGATTTTATACTCGAAGGAAAACTTACTAAGCTAGAAATTTGTGAAGACTTTAATGATGCAAAGTCCATTACTAGTAATGGTTCATGAGGAGCAGATTCCAAAAATTGGACAATAAGCATATTCAGCAAAAGAAGCTGATTGTTCCACTGGTTTTTAAACAGCTTTAAGCTTGGAGTTCAGTCATTTGCCAGGGAGGATGTGACATGATTCTTTATTTTTCCTGGAGACGTCTTTAATGAAAATGTTATTGACACCTTGCCAACTCCCCAGGGTCAGTAATTAAGAAGTGTTGCAAGTTTAATGAAAGTATTTCTTTGAGCAGCTATATGAACAGAAATCTGAGCTCAATGGAAAACTGTTCCCATTGGTAATTCAACTGCACTCCTCTGAACACCTTGACATACTTAGTTATAAAATGAGTTAAAAGTTAACTATTCCTTTAACTTTTAAGTAAACAGCACCGCGGCATATTTGAAAAGGTGAATACGTCATATAAAACTACAACTTTTCCCATTTAATTGAATGACTATATAATAAAACCAAATTGCATTCCTCTTGTTGAGAGAATATTGCTGTATTAGAATCTCCCTTCAGATGTAATGGATCAAACAGGACTTGGGAGGAGAGGATCAACTCTTGACACCCAAACAGTTGGAGAACTTGTCAAGAAAATCAGTTGTACTGCTTGGCCAGCTCACAATTCCCCGCAACTGCGTCTCTGACTGTTTACCATGATAAATCTGAGGTCTGTTTTGTTCTGAGCTGCACAGTAATTTGACGAGAATGTGATAAATACGACAAAAAGTGAGCCACAGTGGCAAAATGAAACACAATTGCTTTGAGGGAAAATATAAACTAAGGTATTTTACTATCAAAAGAAGTGGCTTACTTACTTAGGCTGAGACAAAATACAGGAAAAAAAAAAAGAAAAAAAAAGAGTGAAACAGGAATCATGCTCGAGCTTGCTTTGAGTTTGCTGCCGGACCTGCTTGTGTTTATGTTGGCTTGATTTCCGGTACATACTGTCAATTTCGCGACTCCGGTGGTCTACAGAGGGATTGTTGAGTCATTTTCTGTGTCATGTAAAAACCTGGTTGAAGTGTGAAAAATTGGATTCAAGCGATGTGTGTTTTCGGCTTCAGACAGCAGGCCCACCACCTGATCACCTGCATCGAAACATTGTTGGTCTATTTAATAGATCCAGATGGATTTTGAGTAATTCCTGTAAATAGCAGTCTTTTGACTATATTCGCTTTGTGTATGTGGAGCAGTAAATAACTCACCCTGTAATCCAAGGCACAAACGTCTCCAAGCGCACTATATTCTGTGCATCCACATTCAGTTAGCTTGTTACCTTCTCAGCAGTAAGCCACGCAGCTCTTCCTCAATGATAATCTTTCTATTTTCCTCCATTTGAAAAGCACTTTAAGGCTGAAATAAATGCCATTTTCCTGGAGGATGCTGCATATCTATGTGCAACTATTTGTAAATTCTTCACACATAACATCATTAGGACATGACAACATGTATTTTAAGTTAAGACTGCTGAGTATTCAGTCATTTGTAATCAGTGGTAGACTGAATGGAAATATTTGTGCAGTTTCTGTTTGATCTGTTTGACATTAGATGCTCAAAGAATTTGAGGAACTATTTATCTTTGAAAGGTGCTCTATTAGTCTGACTAGAGTGAACTATGTGATATTTAGCACTACAAGGTGCGACAGCCTCTAAAAAGTTTGTTGACTGTGTATTTTGTTTCTTTTGGTAGTAAAATGTGATGTTTAGAATTAATCTTTTGCCAGAGCATGTCCTTGACTTTACTGTTGTATTCTGTTTTTTTTATTTTTTACATTCCAAATTTAATTGTCATTGTGCTAAAGCTCAGAATCAACCATCAAATGTCTTTGTGCCAGTAAAATCTGTCCACTTATTCCTTTTTTTTTGCCTTTATTATAAGCCTACACTGACCGTCATAATATCTTTGCATCCAACTCATTCTCTCTTTCCTTTCAACCCATCTTTCTTGTCAAGTTGAGGAAACATAGAATTGTGGCAGGGATGAGTAAAGCACATGTCAGGAGACGTAAGGGCTTCTGCAGTGGCCTACGAGATGAAGCTGTCAGAGGAAATGCTGTCAAAGCGACACTCTGGTATCAAGGGCATCTTTGTGTCTTCTCCCCTCCTGCATCTGTCCTCTGTTGCCGTGCTTAATTACAGTGCCTGCATGCTACTACCACTATTGTCAGGGGCTTGACATGGCTACACTGTTGGCAAGCGTTGAGCCAAGTTTTGACACAGTGCCCCGGAGATTCTGCTGTGCTGTTGTGAAGTGCCGTTGAAGGTTTGTGAGGCGAGTGAGCTGTGCTCTGGAAAGGGGCCAAATAAACTGCTTCAAAATAGTTTTTGGAAAAGTTCTGCGTTATGCACATGCATCATATCAGCACAATTCTAACTATGAAAAAGCCAACACAAGTGGTACGTGAGGTCTGGCACTGGATTCAGGGTTCCTCACACCCCTAGATTGACTAGGAAGTAGTTGACAGCTCTCAGTGCCCTGGCCTGCTGCTAATTTCTCCACTTCCTTCCTGCTAGCCTAACTTAGCATCAATCACCTCTCTCTACTCAAAGAGCTAGTGCAAACCAATTTCCTTAATGCTGATTGCACTGTAAACCAACTCTCCTCGCCTGCTCTGGCTCGTGTTCCATTTCTCTCGATTATTCTTCCTTATTTTCCTTCCAAAGCTTCCTCTTCACTTCACGAAGCAATGATTCAACCCCTAAAGCTCGAAAAAGGCTCCACATGTCGCGAGAGCTGCCACAGTCCAGGCTGTCTGTCCTCTTTTTCTCCCTCTCCCCTAATTTCAGAATTGGGTCTTGGTGAGCAAGGCCAGCTGTTTCTATTCAGCCATATATACACTCTTCATAAATGCCAGGGTCCAGACTCCACTTTCTGCCAGTTTGTTAAATTTCTCACACAGTTAGATGATCTTCTTGGTGAAGTAAGTCCATCTCATTCTCAAGGCTTTTATCAAGTTCTGCCTCCTCACTTCTGTCTGAGTCAATCTTTAATGACATGATGCTACTTTTCATCACCGCTTTAAGTTCGGAGACTCTTTCAATTGCACTCAAAACGTCCCTCACCATGAGTCTCTATCAAAAGAGTTTCTCTAAAACATGCCCTACTGCTTCAACAAGCCACCTGAACCCTCTTTAATCTCCTGAAGCTTGTGATGAAACAATATTATAAGTTTTATTTATCTTTAAATAGCTTTGAGCAAAGTTCAGTCCGGGATCTGAAAATGAAAATGATGTGACACAATTGTCCACTTAAGCTGACAGACTGAGTAAGAAAGCATTGATCAAAGAAGTCATCAACAGGTGAAACGTAGCTTTAGAGGGGCTGTAGAAATTCACAGTTCAGGCCGTAAAATCTATTCACAAATGTCCTCTGTTCGGTCTGACTGAGAGTGGAGAATTGTGCTAATAGAAGTGGAATTTGTATCTGTAAGGAATGTTGAAAATCATGTTCTGTTTGCTTTACAATTGAGGACAAATTTGTGTTGGACTATCAGGTTTGTGGCTGTAATGTGACAAAATAAACTAAAATATTAATAAGGACCAACATGTTTACGAGATGCAAAGCTTATACTAACCCTGACTGCAGGCCTTGCACAAAACATGTCTGCATCATGAAAGCTAAAGGAATCTGGTACATATGTTATTTTTTTTTCTTAGTAGAAAATTTGTCAGATGACCTTGTTTCACTTGATACCAGTAGCCACACTGCGTGCCTCAAGATTAGCAAGGTTTTGAGTGGCATGTCGTCTGAATCTATCTCTGCAAAGAGTGAGAAGGGATCCCTGCTTCCTGCTGAGGCATGAGAAATTCCCTACATGCCTCTCAAGTTTTGGAGTCACCATCATCAACGCAAGAGAAGGCAAGGTATTTCTCACCTTCACTGAATCTGTGCTTGTGGCCTGTATCTGAGCCTAGGAACTGTGCCAGACCCCATATGCTTTGACATGTGCCCATGTGCTTGTGATTCTTTTAACTCTGTCTCCAAGGCAGAAATTAGTGAGGTGCTCCCTCAAACAGAATTCCTCCTGCTTTAGCAACACAACTGATTACAAGTGACCACATTTTACAAATCTCTGCTTATTTTTTTTTTTTTTTCTCCAGACACACTTTGCTCGTGTCGCAGACAGGCAAATGTCTTCCTGTGCTTTGGGTGTAGCATCTAAACAATTTAATTCCAACAAACTGTGTGATCTGCAGATTTCATCCTCCATAATTGACACTTGGAGAATAGTCACATCACAAGCTAATAACTGTTTTCAAAAGATATTTACTTGCTCTTAGTGGATCCACTTACTGTTACTCATTTTAAAACAAAATTAACACCTTTTATAATTTAGCTTGTGTCTTTGCTTGGATTACCTGATTTTGTCTTGTGTATAAGCTTAGTCATGTCTTGAGATCCAGTGGCAGGCCTTTCCCACTGGACAAACTGATGAAGTGCAGTGGCCTGTGGGCCAAGGGAGAAGTAGTCCCCTACTGGGACTTCCCTCTGGTCCTCTGTACACACTAGAGCCACACAGGATACATCACTCAATCTGCTGCTAGCAGACACATACAGGCCCTGCACTGGGCAACATAAGGGCTGTGCGGCAAGAACGAAACCGTAGCTGCTTTAACTCTTGTCCTAATGGCTGGTACAGAGTGGGTCATGTTTCAGACTTGCTCCAGGGCCCACCGCTGACATGCTGCTACATTATGTTAGCCTGTGTTTTATTTGGCTCTGTTTGGTATAGCGTAGTGGGATAGGAAGTGAGTAGGGGGGTTGGGGGTGGGGGTTCAACTAAAGCCCGGCAGGAGGGCTGCTCCAACACAAACATTTAGAGGCTGATGGTTAGTGTATGTTGCTGCACACAAGCTGTTTTAGTCCAAGCCACAGCAGGGGTAGTTTTGCCACTGTGTTTGTGGGTTTTAAGTGTGTGATAGGATACCGGGGAGTAAATGTCAACAGGTTCGACTTCCAAAATCATCTGTGCTGCATGTAAGATATATGTGTTCAACAGAGGCGGCCTAAAATGCTGCACGGTGTTGGATGACATGCGTTTCACATAAGGCTGATGGATGGCTCGAATCACTGTGGCCAGGATGCCCTAGCTTCCAATTCATGGCTGCCATTATGGTCACTGCTTACATAGCCGCTGACACTGAACAGTCTGGGATTGCCTCCACTGGCGACACAGTCTGAGAAATTCCCAGAGAAAGCCCCCAGTGCACGCACATGCTTGGCCACTGACACACATACACACACGCGCTCGCGTGCACACACACCCCACACACACACACACACACATGCGTGAACAGTGGGGATTGGGTTCCCCTGACAAATTACCTACATCCCTGCCACTCTGATGTCTCAGCAGAGGAGAAACTCTACGGCCCTGTAGGAGGTGGGTGGTTAAGTGGAAGGTCAGAAAATTGAGCGAGGGGGCACCTAAAGCCCATGCTTTCTCTGCTCAAGGCAAATAGTAGGGTGACGATGTGGACGCAGGAGGTGCAAGTTTGTTTTAGGTGCAGCAATATTCGAGAGGTGTGTGTGTTTTTGTTCATGTGGGGATGAATGTGTTGAACAGTGAAGGCCAGCGCTCCAGACAGCAGGGAAAGGATTAGGGGTCTGGAATGCAAGACACTCCTTGACCCCGGTGCGACCTTTGAGGCTAAATCCCTTGCCCATATCTGTCCCTCATGGGTCATGATCCAATTGGTCGCCCCTCTAGAATGCTGACCTCTTATGCACCTTGTCACTCAGTGTGCTTTAAACATCTCCATTCACCAACTGTGGGGCCATAGCCAGCCTAGTTGGATTACAACTGGCAGAGTTCAGTTGTAGACCAGGTCACCAAAGTACAAAACAAGAATTTTGAAAGCAGAATTTCAAAGACAGATCTGTTAATGCAAACCTTATATGCCAAAAAAAATACCACTCTTGTTCTGTCTTTTAAGCATCCATGTACACCTGAAACATAAATGAAGCATTCCCCTTTTCCCCAGTTTGAGGGCCTGTATGAGTTTCCATTTGCAAGCGTGTTGGAATACAGTGACATTAATGGAGGTGGAGGGAAACGAATACATCAGGACGGCGGGTGAGTGGCAGTGACACTGAGCAGCAGCAAAGAGCTGCGTTGCAGGCGGTCAGAGGCTCTCTTTCTCTTTCACTTCAGTCAAACATGCCACGGCTGACTAGAGAGAAGAGAGACAGATGGGTGCCCCGTTTGCCACTGAGGGCGCCTGAATAAAATATTAAACCTCTGATTAATTTATAGTTCATCTGCATGGAGAAAAGCAGAGTTGCTTTTTTGATTGTTCAAATCTTTCCTTTGAGTCTGCAGTGTGGGGTTGCATGTTGTCCTCAATGCCATATCACTCATAGAAAACTATGGGCTTTCTCTGAGTGATCAATACTTCTGGTTGACTGACAGCTATTGGTATATGTGGCAAAAATTATTAACATGTTCCAGTATTCTCTAAATGCAAGCAATATACTGGAGAATGTATTAGAAAGGCAAAATAATTAAGAAAATGAATGTTAAGTGCTCAGTTATTCTAAATGGTTCTGCATTCGAAGAGATGGAGTGATTGCAAAAGTACAATCACTTTTGTACTTTTGCAAAAGTACAAAAGTGATTTTTTTTAACGTGATTTAAAAAAAAAAATCACGTTATAGCCACAAACTTTAATCTATTTCATTGTCATTTTTATGTGACCAACAGAAGCTGTATTTTGAAATGGAAGGAAAATTGAGATTTTTTTCTTATTACAAATTAAATTGGTTTTATACCAGCTTAAAGGTTATTTTCTTCAAAAGTAGGTTTAATCTGGTGAAACAGGCCTAACTGGAAACCGTATTTTTCTTTATTGAATATGATTTTATGATCAACTGTGAACCATTTCACTGTAGCTGTGGCTGCATGTTCAGGGCTGTTGTTGTGTTGGAGGGTGAATCTCCATTCACTCTCAATTAGTTTGCACCCTCTAACAGTTTCCACGTTTCCACAGTATGACGCTGCCACCACTGTATGTCACCTTTTGAAGGATATGGTGATGCTTTACTCGCTGGAAATCGAGCCAATTTGGAAGTAAGAATTAACCTCAAGAAAAAGCGAGAAAAGAAGGCTGGATTTCCACTGTTTCATAAGCAAAACAATTATCAGTGAGTAACTTACTGTTCATGCAAAGAGGCAACTGACTTTCAGGAATAACTTATTGTCTCCTTCGGAAATTGTATCTATTTTTGTATGTTGTATGTTTGTATGGAGGATATCATGAGACTTCAAAATTAACTTTTTGTCTATGCTTTTATGCTTGTTTAAGAGAACACACATAATTGTACAATTTTCTCGATTTGTCATCAGTAAAACAGCAGCAAAGAGGCTAAAAAGCACACACAACACAACAAATAAAGATGTTGTGAAGCTAGAAGAAACTCTGACTGTACTGGTCATATCAAGATCAGCTGTAGATATTGGTGTTTGCTCCACATTAGCTAATTCTACAAAATGAAGGCTGAAATTCAAAGCTTAATGTTTGGGTTATCTACAAAGAAATTAGCACATTATCAAATTAGATTGGGAATAACAGGGAAAAAGCATATTTTTAAAAAGGGAGTAGCCAATGAGACGGTCAATAATTACATTGGCCACTGTTATGAAGTCGTGGGATGAGAATTTCTTTAAAGGACTAAAGAAAGAAAACAAGGGACAAACTGCTGAACTCAATGCACAAGACAAATTTTGATTCCAGGCAACTCAAACCAGCTTTCCACAGTACTATCTGTCCAGCAGTTATAGACCTCTTTAAAGTATTGTTGACTTGGAAAAAGTTACATAGCCACACAAAAAGGTGAAATTGTAATTTTACTGTGTAATTGTCATATAATTTTGACGGGGCCTCCTTGCTCAAAAAACAGAATTGCATTTTCTCAGGCTCCTTTCATGTGAATATGTGTATGACAGGGGCAAAGAAGCAGCTGTGAAGAGCCTGGAAGGTCCCCCCTTCACTTCGCCTCTCACCTGTGTCACCGCTGCCCGCCGGCACCATCAAAGGTGCATCAGACGTCTACTTTGGCACCTTCTTACCTGTGGCGTAGTGCTGCTCCTTGCCGGTTACCGCACCTCCACCATCACCCTCCCCTCACCCCTCCAGCTCCTCAAGGCATCTGTCACTCACTTGTCATTTTTTTCATCAGCTCCTGTTTTCCCCTTTGATTTCTCAGCGAAGGTGGGAAAGGAACCATCGGAGCGAAAATGGTGACCATGATGTCCTTGTTCCAGGTTTGGCAGCTGCAACAGATGACGCATCATAGCCATCTCGTACTGAAACAGGTTATTCCAAACTTTGGGAAAAAATGTTGTTTTCACCTTTAACAGAAGCATGTTTTCTATGTATTGTCAATATAGCATGCCATAATGTTAAATTAAAAGTTGTTATTTGCATTTGTATCATGTGGATATCTTGTCAGCTGTCAGTGGACTTCTAATGTTTTATTTAGCCCATTTCAGTCCATCACTCTTAAATCTGAGAGTTGCTCTACCGGTTTGTGCATACTGTTTCACAACACTTATTTAATCTGAAATGTCATCTGTGACCAACTACTGACCAGCATTAATGTCGACACCCATAGGCTTTCTGTCAGGAACCATCGAATGAAGAGGTTATGTTGGCATAAATATTTTTAGAATAAAAATTTGCTACTTTTTACCTAAAGGATTGATTTAGAACTGGCCTCTGTTACACTAATCATTTAAATCATTTTAGAACATGATAAAGACAACTACTTTCAATACCAGCTTAAAAAATACATGTCTTGATCAGATCTTGCAGTGAAGTTTCACCAAAGTTATACAAAACACTGAAACCTGAACAAAAGGGGAAGTCAAGCTTAACCTCAAGTATAAGAATATCAAACCGCAGTATGGAGTGTTTTACTGTTATGCTTTGTATTGTTTGATGAAATAAAAACCAAAGATCATCACCTAGACATTTTATATTTATAGATATTTTGAGTGTGTTGTTCATAAACTTTTGGGAGTTTTTGACTAATTTGCAAATTGAGTTTATTGAAATCGTTTGAATTTAATGAGCTTTTATTGTTTTAAATGTCCCTCAGCTGGCTTGTTTCTCCTTGTGTTTTCATTTATGTAAAATTACACTTTACACTTGCTTTAGAGCAGTGGTTCTTAACCTGGGTTCGATCGAACCCTAGGGGTTCGATGAGTCGGTCTCAGGGGTTCGGCGGAGCCTCTGCCGCGGAGGTAAAGACACACTGTGTAAAGTTGTGATGGCGCCCCGTTTTGCCATCACTTGCTCCAGAGGATCACGTTACATTGCTGAGCCAATCAGTGCTGCGGGAAGGAGTTCCACTCTCAGCATGGAAAGCTCACAGTTTTTACCAAATTCTATGGTCTAAATCTGCTCCTTAGTCACATCTTTTTGGGGTTGGTACTGCCTCTAGTGGCGTGGGGGAGGTAATACAACTAATTTAATTAGATTTCTGTGTCGGGGAGGTAGGTTGGGTAGGAGGGGGTGTTCGGTGAATGCGCATATGAAACGGGGGGGTTCGGTACCTCAAAAAAGGTTAAGAACCACTGCTTTAGAGGTACTGAACATACAATATTCAGTTTCCCAAACCTGCTATCCAAATATTCTAAATACATACACCGTGTCCTCGTCACTCCCATCCGAGGTGTAAGCAAACACCTAATTGTCTGACATTTGTAGGTAGCCTCAGGGTCTGTGACTTGCCTTTCCTTAAGCTGTGTGGAAAGGGATCAAAGCTGTGCTATCTTAGGGGTTAAAAACATCATCAGCAACAAATTTGCTTTCACTAAGCCAAAACTACACAAGTCAATTTTAAACTACCTACAGCATTGCTCAAATTCCTCTCCTAGCTCTGTGCAAGAAAAGACCCCACAGGTAAATTCATGACTGAGAGGATGTGCTGAAAACTAACATTTCTTCAGGCAAAGGGGAGGAGGAGATTTAACTAAATGTTTTTCTTCTTTTCAGCAGAAAAAAAAAAAACATGAATTCTTTTTTGTATACCACTGCTTATGTCTAATGAGTGGAGCAATTTCAGCGGAGAGTAAGATATCCAAGTACTGTACTTAAATTATTCTTTAAATAACAGCCAACACAGCTCTTTCAACTTGCTGGGCCGAGGCAGTAAATCCACCCTGCTGACAGCACAGCGATTATATTTAACATTTCCACTCAAGATGCACGCACATGCAAGGAAGAAAGAAAATAAAATGGATAAAATAAAGGAGCCGTTGGCTGTGACCCAAACTCTGGCCATATCAGTTAGGCATTGCTGCCACGTGGCATATGGTACAAGACAAACTGTCAGCTTTTTTCCCGCCTGTCTGTGCCTGCTAAGAGATGACAGGAGCAAGAGCACGTTTGTGTCCTGGCAGCAGGCATCATGCAGGCTTAGCAGTGATTTGGGGGGAAAAGGGGAGAAAGGCAGCGCATCTTGCTGTGGCGACTACGCAATGTGTCTGCATGGATGGGTGTTGGGGAAGGGAGGGGGAGAGGGGCTCAGAGTAGCTGCGGGGGACAGCACGGTGCCTGCGATTGTGAGGAAACTGCAAATTGATCAAATTGTGGAGGCAAGACTTTGGGCCTATTATCTGGGTCATGTCAATGTCTCTCTGGTCTCCGGTTGGTCACAGAGGCCAGTAAAATGTGCATGTTTTTTTTTTCTTTTTTTCTTTTTTTAAAGAAGCTAAGCTTTAAGAGTTGTTACAGAATGTTTTCCGCTTGGTCGTCTAGTCAAATCTTCATGGACATGTTGTGTACACTCCACCGCTGCCACAAATATATCCAACAAACACCAAACACAGTCTCATTTGCACCTAAGTGACACTTTTCAGAAATTTGTTTTCAAGTTGAATTTAAGGTCAAATCCTGTAGCTCGTCATTGTTCACCCATCACTAAACACTGTTGTAACTTTTACAAATTTATCGCCCAGTTCTCGTTGTAGTCTTGGAAACCAGTTTGACGACGCATTGCTGTTTTCCGATATACAATCCGACATCCACGAGTCATGCTGTTCCCCTATCAGCAGTGATCATGGAGCCAAGCCTCTATCAAAGCTGACTTCAACAGGGCATATTGTGGCTATTAGCCTAGCATTGTGTATGATCTCCATCTTGTCTTGTTGCTGAGGGTACTGTCCTATGCAGTTTAGGAACACAAGCATGAGAGAGGGCGCCGTCATCACTTGTCACCATGCTTCTGTCATTCCCTGGAGTTTCAGTAGGTCCCTTAGGTCCCTGTCACTCTTTCTGGCTGCAAACAGCTGGTTACCATACCAATTGGCCCTCTTCAAACTATGGAAACGGGTCCAAGGTTTGTGATGGTTAGAAATCAAATTCTGGAATTAGTTTATTTTTATTTTTATCATCAAGGTGCATGTATAAATGGGTGCAATTCTGTATCTGTGTTCCTTAGTGTGGCACTTTAATACAGTCTAATTTCAAACAGGTTTGCCCCGAGCAGCTCCTGAGTACAGGAACAGAACAACCCAATTCCTTGTAAATCAGCAGTGCTGATATTAGCTGTTGAAGGCTAAATGGCCATTATGAATCCTCAACACTCTGACATGTTGTGACCTGCCTCCTCTGGTGAGGTATGTGGCACTGTGTGTGGGAAACACATACACACATATAGATTTGTCGATGCTCGCTGCTCTGTGTGTGGGCTGTGTTTGCCACCACTTAGTGACAGGTCAGACTCCCAGAGTGTGATCAAACAGCAGCCACAAGTCTCCAGAGTTCCCACAACACTCCGCCTGGTGGAGAGTGGACAATAAAAACAAGAGTGGTGGGCTTTCATCACAGGCTTTATCAGAGCCTGGCCAAGTCTGACTCACTTGCTGGCCCAACTTTGTAAAGGTTGGCTGAAAAATGTAAACTAAATCTAGCCATGCCTCGGGAATGTCTCTGAATAGCATACACACTGGACCGATGCATGTTTTATGCTGCCTTGGGCCTTTACTGCACTGGTATGGACATTTGTTAAACTGATTTTGGTTTTCAAAAAGTCAGCGATGATTCCAGTCAAAATAGGTGCAATACCAGTGCTCAACCTGTAGGAGGCCAAAGCATAGTCAAAAACCTCATCAAAACCCAGAAGAAGATTCAGAGCACAGACAGAACAATGGCAGGCCGGCTTCATGAGATTCTGAAAAATAATTGTAGCTCATATGTTTCATTTGATATGTTCTTCTTATTCATACAATATGTTAACATTGAAAGCTTAATAGCGTCATTTAAGTTGTGGGGAAAGAACTGATTAATATCTTTCTTGGCTGTTATATTTCTACAACACAAAGCAATAGTAGTCATGAATAAAGTGTGTCTTGGCTTTTGTTAAAACCCTAAAGTATTTTTAAAAATTCTAATTTTTAGCTCACAAAACTCAGTTTGTATAAGAATAATCTCAATTTTGCTATGTGTCCATGTTGGTGTGAACACAGTCTCAAGGAATAAGTAAATAAAATAAAATAAAATAAAAACTCTTGTTTTGATCTATTGTTAAAGGGTTGGCTATTGTCTCTTTTACACCTTGTACTCTTCTAAGACCAATAAAATCCATTGTTTTTCCAAAACGGGGAAAGAGCACAGAATTTCACATTTTTATTTTCAGTGCTACTCAAATACAGCAGAAAACCCCCAAGACAGCATTATCGATCTAATGCTAAGTTATGCAAATGCTCTGTCTACACTAATGAAAATCCTGGTGGCCTACATTCTAATTAATTTAGCTTTCAATATTTATCCCAAGCTGATTTTTGGACATAGGAAAAAGACCAGAAATGGTAAGAGAATGGAAAAAGAACCATAACTCATCCCGATATGCTTTAACACTTGGAATCCTTTACCCTTCACCCCCATACACATTCACTTTACAGAACAAGAGCCAGCAAGTAAGCAGCATATATATTTTAAAAACAGGACACAAATTGTGAGGCATTTTTTTATACACCAACACACAAGTGATGCTAAGATGATGACCAAAATAATAAAAATTCAATCTTACATTTGCACTTCTGTAATAAATGGCTAAAATATTCGATTAGGATTATATATAAAATGGTGGCAATATTTTATTTTATGTTATTTTTGCAGGTTCTAGGTTTATTCCGAGTTGCCTTCTGAAAATTTGAGGATGAAGGAGCTACAATGCCAGTCAGCCAAAGGGAGCCAGGGGAAAGAGGAGGGGGGTCCTATCTGTAGCACTATCGGCCCCAGTCACTGTCCTCCACTAATGGAATTGTCCTCCACCCCGGGCTGTGTATTACCATAGATCTGCGGGATAGTCTCAATCCAACAGGAGAGCCCACTGATTAAATTAAGGGCCCCCTTTCTGACTCACTTACAACACAACAACATCAAGACAGGCAAGTTCAGACATATAACAAATAAATAAACAGGGCCCAACGCTGGCAGTGAGATGTGTGCCTCAATCAGTGTGTGTGGCTGTCTATGACCAGACTGATTATTCAAATAAGACATTTCTTTTGGTCCACTCAAATAAAACCAGTAAAGACAAGTAGTTGATGGCATACAAGTCAGGCTCTGCTTCCCAATGGATGTTCTCTTACGTTTTATATCAAGCATTCAGGAAAATATTGAATGCTGTCTTTTAGAATAACATCCTAAAAAGTTTCAAAGGTGGGTAAATCAAAACAAAAACAAAAAATCTAGATAAAAGATTACTCTGTTTAGTGGAGGTATAGCAAGATCTCATGGACCGAGTTTTTGCAAAATAACTATAATATTTTACATCAAAGTAAACTCTGTCTCACTGTTATAAAAGAGTTAAAGTGTAGGAAATGTTAGATGTTTTAAAGAAAACAAATCTCCAGTACAGTTAATACAATGCACATAGTCATACATGTTTTAAAAACATAATGTTCTTCATCTTTAAGTATAAAGCACTTTGTAAAACTATTTCTTTCATCTCATATTATTATCTTGAACAAAATTGTTACATCTCCTCTTTTGACCTGTATCGTCATAATTTATTACATCCCAACTTCTTAATGCATTTTAGACCTTGTAACTTCTATAATGACAATTCAGCTCCATAGAAACTCTCCGTTATCTGCAGACTTTGTTCTCATCTGGTTGACTGCCAAGGGTGAGTGACAACCTATGAAACAATGGGATATATGGATAATGAGATAAGGCAATTTAATCTTTACCTCTTCAAATCGATTGTTACACCTGAGAGTGCAATGGTTCAAGATTAAGTTGCTTTAAACCGGGAGTTTAATATATTATTTTTGAAGAAGCAGCACATTTTTGCTCATCCTTTCATTCACCTCAACAAAGGAGAAACCTCAATCTGCCTGTCAGCAGAATTTTGACCATGTTTGGACTGTGTTTATTACATCAGTGGTGTGAATTGTATGGATTTTCAAGAGTTTAGGATCAGTTATTTTTACCTATCTATATTTGATCCAAGCATTTATTCACACACATACAAGTCTTACCCTGTAGACCTGAATGTGTCTGATAAGAATGGATGTATTTATTTAATTGTCTTGTTCAAATTTTCAGTATGCTTTCAGTTTCACACACAATGTCAAGTATTCTGTCCATGCAACTAAAGATTTGACACATGCATACCAGAGCAATATCCATGGGGGGGATGGGGTATAGTTGGCTGCCGATGGGGCCTCTGGTTCTACATTATGAGCTCCTGGACTTCAGTGCCATTACCTACACCTAATGAAGTTACAGCA
The DNA here is from genome assembly GCF_000485575.1 of Poecilia formosa. Taxonomy (NCBI): domain Eukaryota; kingdom Metazoa; phylum Chordata; class Actinopteri; order Cyprinodontiformes; family Poeciliidae; genus Poecilia; species Poecilia formosa. The sequence continues at coordinate 4,716,254 of NW_006799945.1, forward strand.
GGGCTATAAGGCTACAGGGCAACAACTCCCTATAGGCTGCTGGGTCTGGGTCTGCCCAGGCCCACACACATACACACGCACACACACAAACACACATTAGCAGAACTGTAATCACAGGTAATCTGACTAATTTTCAGATTTACAGGATTATTACTTTCCATGTTGTCACAAACTCCAGCGGTATGCTAGGAATTGTAAACATTGCTTTTGCCTGATTCTTTCTTTTTTCTATACCTGCATAAGTAGCTGAAAAGAACTGATGTGTTATTTGCTCTCTGTTCTGTGGTTGCATCTAGTCTCAATGTCTTTCTCAAGACCACATTTAGGTCTCCTAGCCCACCCTGGAGGACTCCTTGGCTAAACTTTAAAAAGCCCAGGCAATGCAATTATCTTTTACGATCTGTCAGAAAACTCTGGCTGTTGGGCAGCGATGGAGGTCCACATTCAGGTCTTACAAAGTGATACACACACTAGTTGTCCTATGAATCCCTTTTAGTTCCTAAACCAGGATACCCAGTCTGTGAGAGTAAAACACAGTCACTATGTTATTTGTAAATATGTATATTTCAACTTCCTCTTCCAGAAAAGAAATATCAGATTTTTATTTTTTTTTTGTTATAATAGATACCTTGATATTCTCTGAGTTTCGAAAAAAGTTGTAAAACTTATCTACCGCAATCATTACGATCATTCATTTTTTGCTCACTCATGAGTCAGATTTATTTTTACTATAGACCCCCATGCAACTTTGATAAAACTGGCAATGTGTAAAAATGCCCAAATCATTTTTCATTTATTCAGTGTGAAGAAATATCTAATGTTTGAGAGAAAAAAACAGTCAGTGTTTGGGGTTCCACAATTATTTGCCCTATAATCCTCAAAATTCCTCTATCATAAATCTAACTGATGCATTTTGGAAATGTATGCTTAAACATTTTGTCACCCATCGCTCATTATCCAGCATATTGATGAGAAAAGGTTGTTGCACAGAAACATTGTTAATACTCACATTTACTGGCAAATATTAATTTCTCTCTGCAGTACGGGTATGCTGTAAGTCAGGGCTGTAAATCAGTGAAGCAAACCCTCGTGTCATTATATATGGGCTTTTCCTCCTCTAACTGATGTACAGAGGCTGGAGCAGGAGGAAACCTACAAGAATGACAGCCATCAATTCCTGAAGACCTCCTTCCTGCTCATCTCATTAGAGGGCAGATGGACAGCCGTCCTGGCTCCAAGATGTTCATCAGTGACTGAAGCGTAATGAAGCTGCAAAGATAAAGACAAGTAATAAAGTACAGTGAGGCAGCTGCATGGCATCTAACAAAAGTACTGTATGCAATTACAGATACAGATCAGAGCTGAGTACTGAAAACTTTTTAGCATACATAGTTTTTTTGTTTGTTTTTTTTAAATTTCTTGTCCTTAAAGCAATGCAATCCACTTATATGACTTTCTTGTTGTCCAACCCTGATTTCAATTTCCATCTGCCTACTCCCATATGGTTCATCTGCCTCGTATTTCTTTGACTTTAGGATTGATTATCAAGCTGAATGATGGTGTTCTCTAAATAACACAGTTTCTGTGTGGACCAGAATTTCAACATGGGGAAGTTTTTCTTAAAAAAAAAAAAATAAAATCTTAATATTACTTCTGAAGTTGTAAACTGGTTGTAATTAGTAAAATGGTAACACTGAATTATAGTTTTATCTGCTGATAGCAATGTATGTTATTTACCATTTTATTGCACTGCCTGAGAGTTCATAGGATGTCTTTTCACATATTTGTACATTGCTGAGTGAAATGTTATTTCTTTTTAATATTTGTCAAATTCTAATAACCGTTGAACATCTTTTTTTTTTTTTAAAGGTTTAGGCACTCAAATAAGTTTAACTCGTTTCAGTATGTATGGTGCATTACAGTTAAGCTCTCAATTCACAATTGCTACTTGGAGCTTGCATTGTGTTTATCATGGTCATGATCAGTGAATGCTCCTCTGACCTTTTGCTGCTATCCACAGGCAACAATCTTTTCAGATAATATCTCTAAAATCGGGAAAGCTGGGGTCTTCACAGAAGGACACTCATTGTAGTGATGTGTGCATATGGAGGCCGTACGACTGCAGGCGAAGAGCCGGGTGCCCGTGTTGGTACATCTCATAGGACAGGCAGTGTCAAACCAGGGCCGCAAAAGGGATAGTGATCATCCCTGTGGAGGCGAACGATAAGAGGAAGGTCTGACTTCGACGTGGCCTCGGGCCCCGTGTACGACCAGAGTGCCTGCCCGCAGAAGCTGGTGTGCCTGTTTACCATCTCACCAGGGGTCCCCACTGTTGGCGGCAGCTCTTCGTCTGCACGGACTAGAAATGTCTTGTGAGTACGAGCAAACACGCTGTGAAGACAAGAATATGGAAGCTGACAGAAATAAACGCGGGTTGGGGGGAAAGGCGAGAGGCAGAGAAGGAAAAGGAGAAACGCGAGCGATGGGGGTCCCGACGTGCTGAAGAGATTGTGCTGGCATGGTGGCCAGAGGCCTTTCAGCTCAGCGGGGACCACTACCTCTCCCTTCTTGCTCTAAGGAGTTACATGCTGGTGATCATATGCACACACACACACACGCACACATAAACCAACAGATGCCATTGTGGCCTCAGCTATAATTCTTTTTTTTTTACATGCTTAACTCTACCTAGTTGTGCAAACATATTTGCAGACAGTGTTTTTTTTATATCACCTTGTTTTCAAACTAAATAATAAGTCTTTCAATGGGAAATTAGCAAGAGAGAAAAATAAAAAGTTGTCTTTGGATTCTTGTTATGCTACTGCAGATTCCAGAGAGGGCAGCGTCTGAAAGTCGTAACAATACCAAAAGTCTCTCTTACAACAATTTTAGGAGAGGAAAATCGCCCTTTTCATGTCATCATAATCAGCCAGTCATCATTTTTGCACTGCAAGCAAAATGACTCGATACAGACGGCAAACAAAAGAAGATGAAATTCTCATATCAACATAACAACAACAACTAGATCGTTGAAATTTGGACACAACTGACTGCTCCAACAGGACAAAGATCACAAAATCACATCAAAACTGGATTTAGAATGAGCAAAGCAGTCTAACGTGTAGCTTCTGGAATTGGACCAATAAGCTAAGCATTAGGTCTGTGGAGGAAAATCTACCAATCAAAACGAGATTCATCAGTTCTCATTAGAGGGAAAATATTTAATCAGAATATAGCTATTTATGGCTACAAAAGTTAAATTGGTTTTTGCAACTGGTAAAGGGACATTTAACCCAATATTTCTTACAGTATCTATATTTTTTAAATCATCGCCATGTTTGTTTCTAATAAAAAAATAAAATAAAATGTTCAAATTTAGAAAGTACTTCATTTTAAAATGACAAGCTGTTAATTTGTGAAAACTCCACACAAGGACTGAAGTGGAAAATGAGTGCATCGCCTCAATGCATTGCCACTACTTTGAGCAATGTCTAGACAGACAATCTATGTCATTTCCATCATCATAGTCAACACCAGTGAAAAGAAATCATGCAGGTATATTTATTCTGCTAGTATTAAAAAATCTAAACAAGACAAAAAACAAAAAAGAAGGCAAAAAAAGCAAGAAAAAAAGCTCAAAGCCCCGTTCTGTGCCATAATACTAAAATTCGACTTGTTTTTCTCTCAGTTCATTTTACCTACCTACTTAAACCACTTAACTATGTGGTTTAACTAGTTTCTCACTATCGGATTCAGATGATAGCAGCACAATGCACAGGTTTGTTGCTAGGGTTAGGGAGAGCATAGCTGCATCCGGGCGCTGCCGATGCGGTAAAGCAATTCTGATTTGTGCCCACAGCCATCAGTGTCACTCTGCATGGCTTGTCAGTGTCTGGGAGCGTCAAAGCTCGCTTTCTGGGACTGCTGTCACTAACAGTAATAGATATCATCTCAAAATCCGTCATCTTCCCCATTGTGTCTGGCTCGAGCCTAGTGGCTGGGGCCCACCTTCTCCACAGTTGAATGGATCAAACTGTGTGTCCAGCACATGGAGGCCCCAGCGCCGGTCTTAACTGTTGGGTCACGGTCTGATATGTAGACACTCACGGATGGTTACCTCGGTAAATGTGTCGTTAAGGCCAGGAAGCTGGAGAGAGGGGATGCTTGAAAGTATCCACACGCATAATCCCTGTCATCCGAGGTATGTTTCTGAATTTTTGAATAAATGCACTGATGTGGTCCGTGTCTGGTCTGGGCAGGTCACAAATAAAGATATCACAGATGCACATGTACATGCTCATAGAGTTTGTCACATTGTCCTCTTACACCAATCAGAACCCCCACACAGCCTCTAATCGCCATTAACTACCCGGCCGGTAGTGCGAAGAACATGACATCACAAGTGTCACTCTGCATTATCTCCACATTACATCAAGACTTGCTCCAAGATAATGAGGCTTTCTGGTATTATTGTGTGTAAATCTGTGTATTTATATGTCTAAGATTGCTGTTTTCACATGCTATTGTTACCACTTTTAGCACCACCACTGGAAATATACTTGCATTAATTGTTCTCTCTTCTTCACCACATTCCTCTGGCATGAAATACAACTTCTACAAAGGATGTATGTATCTCGGCATTCTTTATATTGTTTTAACAAGTAGGCACCAGGGGCATCCAAACAGAATCTGCATATGGAATCACCAAATCAGCTTTAAGCAAATCACAAGGTCACATTCCTGTTTTAATTTGCACTATTTGCTGCTTAAAACAACGCAAGAAAGGTTTATTGTATAGCACATTTCAGCAGCTGGACAATTTAAAGCGCTTTCTTATGCAGTGTCATAAGAAAAAGGGAAAGAAAAGTTAGACTACAGACAAGGTTTTCCATCCATTGTCTACACCAGGGGTGGGCTACTCCAGGCCTCGAGGGCCGGTCTCCTGCAACTTTTAGATGTGTCTCTACTTCAACACACCTGAGTCAAATAATAAGGTCATTAGCAGGACTCTGGAGAACCTGCCTGAACAGAGGAGGTGATTCAGCTATTGGATCCAGGTGTGTTCTACCAGGGAGATATCTAAGAGTTGCAGGACACCGGCCTTCAAGGACCAGGATTGCCCACCCCTGGTCTACACACACAAGGTCGCAGGAAAACTGGTGCCTATCTCATTGGACAAAAGGCAGGGTACGCCTTGGACAGATCGCCAGTCCATTACAGAGACATACAGAGAAAGTACATGTCTTTAATTTTAGCATTGCGATAACTGTTCTCATTGCTGTCTAATAGAGGCAACAACCCAGAAGCCACCGTGGAACAAGTCTGCCATGAACTGAACATTACTGAAGCAGTGGTGTCACTATCGATATTGAGATGAGCTTTACATCGTCATGACTGAGAGGATGCCATCAAAAAACAAGACCCTTCTCCAAACTCATCATCTTCAGTTTTATGTCTTTTATACCTGAACAAGATATACGCATTATACATGTGTTTCTTTGTTGAGTGAGGACAACCGCAAACTACCAAAGCAAAAGGATTTCCTGACAACCTGAATAAATTTACAATAAAAAACCAGAATGCAGCTTCAGGAATAAATGGCAGGAAAGTGTAAATAAGAGTAAGCTGGGAGAGGTGAAGAAAAATATAGAAAACAGACAGACAGAGATATAAATTGTTGCATGGACGAGAGACGGCAAGACAGAATAGAGATCAAGATTAAGCTGACAGAAAGTGCTTACGACGCAGTGCCACTTCGCCTCAGCAGACCCCCACCCTCCTTTCGCCCTCTTACATGCTCTCGTCAGCTAATTATCCAGAATTAGAATCTTCTTTCACACCAGTGGTGTCAGGGTGCCTTAGCTTGATCTGTCAGGGCCCTTCATGACTGGGTGCTAAACTCGCGACAGTTGATGAGTGCGAAGCCCGCCACAGCTAATTGTAAGTGAAAAGCTAGACAGGAGTGACAGAGCAAGGGACAGGGAGGGCAGAGAAGGGATGGCGGGGCTCTTTGTCTGAGGACAGATGAAGGAAGCAGGTTTTTGTTGTGTGTTTTTTTTGTTTTACTGCAGGTGGCAAACAGGACGGCACCGTGAGCTGGTGCCCGTGTTTGACGACCAGACAAAGGCGTGGGGGAGACAGGGCTCCAAAGAGTCCTGAAGCAGTGAAATATGTGCTCAGCAAGGTGAAAAAAACTATGTAAGAGGGAGGGACGGAAAAGAGTGAAAGAAGCCAAGTGTGAAAAAAACAGGTAGGTGTGATGAAGGATGACAACAAATCATTTCTTCCAGGGCATGTCAGCCAGCATCTTGCTCATCAGTCTTCATGGCTTGTGACCACCATCACTCTGACAACACATGGAAAATGTGAGTATGAACATACATATTTATGTATTTTTAAGCTATTTGTGTAACACTATGCATCTTTTTTCTTCTCTTTTTTTTGTAACATTAAGAGTGAAATAAGAGTATATGCTTACACTGTACATGAATGCAACTTTAAAACTATACATGTTCAGCTGCATTTCTTTGTACTATATTCCAAAAGCATTCTGTGGTCCCAGCTTGTCAATACAGCTTGAGCAGGTATGTGAAGCCCTGTGCAATGTGCGTCTTTGTGCCAGTTGGCCTAGAATGTCAGCTAATGCATTCTTGGGTCAAATGCTTACCATACTTGCCAGGCCAAATTAAATGTGTCATCAGCAATAAGAGGGCACGGTGGGCACGATGGGAGGTTGTCACCTTCCTCTGCAGGGCATTTGAGTGTCTGACGACAGCAGAGCCTCTCATTTTACAGACATTCATTTTCAAAGGAAAGTCTCTGATCACCTTAAAAACACACAATACTAAAACAAGAAATAACATTCAAGGCATTGATTATAATTCTAATCTAGGAATAATCCACGTTTCATGCTATACTTTTTATTTACTGGCTTAGCTGTTTTATTTATGGATAGAGTTAATCAGTGGTAAGAACATTAATTTTTATACACATACTTTGTCACACTGAGTAAGACTTTTACATTTCTGCTACAAATACTTCCACTGTCAACGCCTGGGAGCAAAGATGATTTAAAGTACTTTTCTATAACACACACACAGTCTATTGTATGATGATATGATAATGTGAGTCCAATTAACAATACCTGCATGACTATTTGACTGGGATATTGGAACAACAATCAATGGTAAAAAAAAACAAACAAACAAACTGCAATATAAAATCATAGGTAATTAAATGAAACTATATGTGACATTTTAGCTTTTTTATGCTTATTTATTTCCATAATGTATCAAATATTTAAAGAAATTATGGGCACACCTTAGTTAAGAACATGTACTTGACATTATTTGTTTACGGAGCAATGTGTGGGTATGGAAAGGAGATGTGCATTGATGTAGAAGAGGACTGACCCAGAGCCAGTACATCTAGTTGATTCACAAGATATCTGTGAATATTTCTGTTTGCGATACTCATAACAATTGTATAACAAAAATCACTACTTTTAGTATATTTTGGGTTATAAAGCTGTAATTATGGATTGAGTGTATTTAATTTGAAAAGTGTCAAGTAAAACCCATCGACTTTGGTTTTGTTTATCTATATACTTTTATTTTGGTTTGGATCTAGACGGGGAACTCCATAAAAGTGGTTTTCCTGTTTTGTTGATATTGTTAGAAGACAAAGAGATTTTGCAAGATAACAGTCATCAGGTGTTACCAGCCTGCTACAAATGGGCCCCAGTAATACACAAACAGGAAAGTAAAGATTTTTATACAAAAGCTGGCACTTTTGAGGAACAGTCTGATTAGAGCTCATACAAGTAAAGGACAATGTTGCCAAAATAATGACTGGGTTTGGTTAGGGCCACAGTACTTTAGCATCATCCAGTCTTTAAGCTTTTTCACACCATATTTTATGACATAGTGTTTGTGTATAGACTGTTCAATGTGATTAGGGCAGAGAAACAACTTACCATTACTGGAAAGCTGTTTATCTGCTATCATCATTGGCCATGCCAACTAGCCTTAGCATTCATAAGACACTGCAGTGTAGGAGACTAGCTGTAGCCTAGCAGAGGCATCAAGAAATCCACGTTGACTGTGTTGGGCCTGTGAGACAGTGTAGCCAAGTGGTCTAACGGGTGAGTGAAAAACAGCATCAGATGCCAATTCCAAGTTATTCTGGTGAATTTTATTGGTAAGTATGTTTTTTTAAGGCTCTGACATCCACCTTGAATAGCTGAAATACTTCTGGTCTTACAGCAAATTGGCAACAGACCTGCACTTCATTAGACCATAATATAACAGGTCAAACCAAACAACAAAATCTAAACAGAGAAACGGGAGTAAGAATATTAATCTTAATTACAAACTCATCTACATAACTAAATGGTCTGCAAAATAAAAAAAATGTAATACATGACAACTCAAACGGTTACTTTAAAGAAAAACAAACAATACAATACAAAAAAGAAAACCCTCCATTTAGTAGAACCCGGTGATGTAATCGATGACGTCATCCAGTCATTTAAGCAGGAAGTGCTAGGCCGGCCCCTCCCCCACACCTGCTCAAGTTGTTGCATCTAAAAGGGACAAACAACGGTGAGTAAAAAAAGAAAAGACTAATAATATACCATGAATATACCTTGAAACAAAAGAAACATATTCATCCAGGGACCCAGAAGTGTTAGCTTTAGCTAAAAGCTAATACTTTTAGTTAAAGCTAAAAGTGTTAGCCAGTTTACATAGATGTAAAGTGCAACATAATGCTACCGCAAACAAACCCAGAATGATGAGTGAAGCAAAGTTGTAATGCTTTAGTGTTTAAACTAATGCACTATGACCAACTATAGAAAGATTAAAGTAGTCGGGGATAAGAATAATTGGCATGTGGTAAACTCAAACTGAACCACTTTGTCACAGTACTTTTCTATAACACTCACAATCTAAGTAAAGTACTGTCTTTTATTTCTTTAGTGGTGGTTTTTGTTCTCATATCTTGCATGTCAGTGTATGTTTTCAGCTTTGGTTTCACGTGCCTTTTTACATTTACTCATTTACAAAAAGGCATTTTAAATGCTATCTTGTAACACAGAATAGGTGCATACTACTTGTTTCTTTAGATTTGTGAGAAAAAAAAAAGTTCCTAAAGGTTTCGGAGAACCCTTCAACCTGCTGGTCGTTTTCACATTCTAAGTAGTTTAGCTAAGGTTTTATTAATTCCCTTATCACAGAACATGCCCTGTAACACCTAGCAGAACAGAATTACTCAGCTCATGTTTTTCTATTGGCCTTTTTATTTGTTTGTCATTCCATCAATTGTTAGTTAAATCATATTTGTCTGTGATTGTGAATAAAGTTGAGAAATATACAAAAATCACGTAATTGAATTTGTGTAATAAACATCCTACAGCTTAAAAATCAGAATTCATTCTATATTCATTCTAAAATGGAATATTTTGGTAATTTCATTACAAAACATCTGGCAGATGATGGTGATATTAACAGGGCAGTATCATATGTTTTATGCTCAGGCTAATATAATAATGTTTGTGGATATACAGTATGTGTCTGTTTGGCTGTTTCTTCTTTTGCTGTCTTTTGTTTTTGGTTGGACCTTGAGTCTGAAATAAAGTTTCCATCAATGTTTAGAAATATTAATATGGTTTAGCATGACTTATTGCTACACTTGACTCTTAAGTTTCACAAACACATGTAGGTTGACATAAGTGTCTAACTGCTTGCTTTTCACACACTGACCCCATGTTCTTACATTCTCCCAAAAGGGGAAAACAACTCTCCAACTTTTTGCAAAAGTGTATCTTCATGCATTTTTGTTTTTTTTTACTTTAAAAATTAGTTTCAACCCATTTAGACAACCACTTTGTTCATAAAAATTCATTGGTTTGTTAATGATGGTGCCCATTATCTTATAAACTGAGCAGGACTGTTGACCTTCTATTTATGCGTTCGCTAGAAAGCTACACAAGCAGCCACCAGGACTCCTCAGTCAGCCAGCAGTCTCCACTCCAGCAGTACTTTCACCCACTTGAAGACTGGAAACAGCTTTTTCTCGGACTAGAGTAGATTTGTGTGGATTAGGTCTTGGTCCTACAGCCGAGGGCTTGGAGAGATTCTCTGCAGAATAGGCCAGGAAGCTGTTTGGAATTGAATGTTGTTCCTCCCCTCTCATCATTACCCTGAACCCTTCACAAAAGACCCAAATCTCTCAGTGGCTTTGAACCTATGTTTCAAAATGAAAAGACTTGTCCAGTGGAGGGTCTTTTCTTATTCTTCTTTTACTGAAAGGAATGGAGAGAAAAGAAGAAATACAGAATAAAAAAAGAAAAGCTTTTGAGCCTCATTTTACCTCCTGTTATACCGCCTCAGTTTTCTTCCGGCCTTGAGCCACTTGTTGAAGGAAAAGGCAAATTTCTGGAAAAATTCCTAAAGGTTATTTCCCCAATCAGCTAGTACACTCATCCCCTACTTTTTGTCAGCAACGGAGAGAGCAAAAGGGCGAGGAGGGACAAAAACCCTAGGGGACACAAGGCTGAAGTAGAGGACATAAAAAGAGGGGACCCTGGAGACAGCTGTTGGAGAGGTTAGTTAGAGATTTCCAGCCATTAGCTTCAGTCTGGGCCAACTCGTCCACTTCAAGAAGACAAGAGCCGGGCCAGGCTGGAGCTCCTATATGAAAAGGTACGGGACCCAGCTTGATCTTGTAGGGAAATTGTTTACAAGTGGGAGCCTCATTTCTACAATTGTTGGGAGGGCAAGAAAGAGAGACAACACAAGAGGTGGTAAGAAAGGATAGAGGGATGATCAAAATGGCTCACTGACTGAGACAAATCTGTCAAAGCTCCGGAGCAAAAGTGAAAGCGCTTAAAGCAAGGGCGTTTGACAAACGACCAATGAGAGATTAGACAAGTGCTGTCGGTTGGGGTGGAGGAGGGAGTCAGGTGGGGGTAGTGACACAATAAGTGGAGGACCTCTGTGGATGGAGGGCAAGGGGCCGGGGGGAGTCTTTCTTTCTCTTTTCAAAGGCAGGATAAACAAGGAAATGAGTCTGTACTCATTTCCAGAAATTGCCTTCCTCTCCCTGGGCTGTGTGCCCGCCCCCATTCATTAGCAGGCTACGGCCAGATTAAAGATGGTCATTGTCCCAACGAAAGACGGAGTAGGAGTCTTCAGTCCACTACTGTCCATGTCAATGATACATCAAGGGCAGAGTGGAGTGGGTGTTTTTAAGACAACGTCGACTCTTTGAGACAAGTCTAACCTTTAACTTAGATTTTGTGCAGTCGTTACAGTGACAAGATACAGTTAAACTCCACTTTTTCAGAAACGTGTTTTTAAAATTCTTTGGCTAAAGTACAGGTTTACTCAAATTAATTTTTTGATTTAATTTTTACGTTTACTGGCATAAATGTAATAATGTATGACATTGTTTGATATTGTCTCAGTGGATTCTCTCTGAGAGAAAAACTACAGCTCCTTATTAGACTATCTTCTAAATTAATATTTAATATTTATCTGCAGTTCTTCCGTCTTTCTTTTCAGCGAGGAAAAACAATATTCTGTAACTGCTGTGGCTGTTTACTATATTTAATAAAATAAATAAATAAATAAAAAATCATTTTCTCATTTTTGTCTGCTCATTATGTTACAATTTTTGAAAAGTAAAACAGAAGTACAATGCACGAGAAAGTAGTCATTTTCCCATTTTGTCAAATATTTATTTCTTTTTTTTAAGGATTTTATCTGATTGGCAAAGGTAGTTCATCATTGTAAAATCGAAAGAGAGATACATGGCATTCATTTTCATTTTTACATTTAAGAAAAACATTTTTTGCAAAATAGCTTAAAATCTGTCAAGCTCGGTCGAACTGAATGGGCAACCCATTCAAACAGCAATTTTCAGCTCATGCCTCCGATTCCTAAGAGTTTAGTTCTGAACTTTTGGGTGGGTCATTCTGACACAATAGTATGTTTGGGTGAAAAACACTTCATTGTAACTCTAACGTGTAGGTCCTGGTAGGAGATGAACTTCTGTTTCAATCTTATTTCTAGCAGTTTTCTTCCTGTGCTGCCATGTACTTGCCTTCCCACAGTTTTGCCATTTACTCTGTCCAACTTCCTTCTCCCTAAGGAAGTAAAACATCACCATAGTATACTGCTGCCAACATCAGATTTTCCTGGCAGGGATGATATGATCGGGGTTCTTTTCAATGTTAGTTTTTTGTTCTGTATGGGGATTGAAAAGATGAAAATTGATCTAATCCGACCAGAGCTTATCAGTTTAGTCTGGTGAAAAATGTTTTGGAACAATTAAAAGGGTTGTGAATACTTTTGCAAGGCATTTTGTGCACTTGCTTCCATTTTTATTCTTAAGCATATGTATTATATTTTGTCTCCTGTAAACATACCTGTGAAGAGCCTGAAAAGGTGTTGAGGACAAAGAGACCCACATATGGCATTCAGAGGGTAAAGAAAGAGCACAGGGGGTTGACAAATAAAAACTTGATGAGAAACAACACCATAAAAGCAAAGCTAAGAAAAGCTCAAACAAAACAAAGGTAAAGAGTGTCTTGCAGATTAGTAAAAACAGGGCTTAGCCAGGTTAAGGCTTCTTCTCTCTGAAAGAGAGGAAGTATTTCGTTTTTTATTGGTTTCATATGACACGACAGAAACTTTTAAAGATGTTGTAGACGCGCTGGTAAAAAGGCAGTCTGCCCACCCCTGTATAAACTGCCCCTGTGATCTCTGCCATATTTATAGGCACTGTCTTGTGTCACATGGTTTCCATTTCTTCCCTTGTTGGGACCCCCTGTGGCTGCTTTTACAAGCACAGGTATGAAGAGGTCAAAAACACCCTTGTCAGGGGCTTTGTCATATTACGCTGCCTCTTTGTTTTATACTGTTAAAAATCTTCTTCTATGGCTTAGTCTTAAATTATTTTCTTCAAAAAGTAAGTTCAGTTTTCTTTCCCTGCTTGATATTTCCTTGTTGATATATTAAAAGAAAAAAAAATCTACTGCTGCAGAAAGAAGCACATCTTTGCTCTGTTTTTCAGTGTTCTGTTACAGCAACATTCATGGTCTGTTTCATAACTCGCGGGAGCCTTTTCTGCAGTCTTCCTGTTTTTCCTGTGCGTTGTGAGCCCGTTGTCAAAATCTTTTGTGGAATATTTCAACTTTTCTGCATTAGTGCATATCTGAGCCATTTCAATCCTGCCACTCATTAGCTGATTCCAAACTTTAACCTGACCTATTACTCCTGTTTAGGGTTTCCTGACCCTGTTTAGGGTTTTCTGACCCTGCAAGTTGTGATTATTATGAGGATTATTACAAATCCTCAGTGGATATGAGGATTTGTAATAAAAGTAAATGTTTAAGTTTCAACACTTTATTTTACCTTTACACTGAAGGAAACTGGATTGATAAAATAGTTGGTGTGCATTTTTTTTGTCTAAGCTACTAAAAAGCAAGAGTCAAGTATTCATCAACTGGAAATATATTTGTGTATCTGTGTTTGCATCTGGATAGGAGAAAAGTTGTTCATTTTTATATGATTTGTACAAGTAAAATTGTTAATTACCTGACGTATTCCTTTTTGTATGAATCTTGTCTTTTTACACAAAGGACTATGTAATTATGATAAATTGTGGAGCAAGTGAAGTGTTTTGGACTGGATGGAGGGCAGGTTTCCCATGTTAACTACTGCAGTTGATCTAAAGCTTGAGATAAAGTCCAGGTCGGTCAGTCCATGAGATAAGTGACCAGAACTTGATTTCCAATAAGGCATCACTGGAGACGCTTACAGATGAGTGAAGCATGGCAGGGAAGGGTGACCCCGAACTTGTAAAAAAAATCAACAGAAAAAGAACATACAAGAAAAAAAGCAAATAACACCAAGATTATAATATAAAGTACCACACACACGTTTAGATTCTGGTGTTTTCAGATAATATGTTGACCTGCGGTTGCTACTAAATACATCTTGCATTACCTTGTACCAAGTACTTTAAAATGATGATGTAGTTCTTGCTATATATGCATATGTTGTTTGTTGCTATTGTCTCCGTTTTCTGTTTTTTCCCCTCTCTCTGCAGGTCTACAAGCATGCTTCTAGACCTGCAAATAACTTTCCCTTTCTCCCCACCTTTCTCTCTTTCTTTACCTTTAAAATAAACAGAGCAATTTCTAATGAAGTTTTATCAAGTGGAGGATCATAGCAAAAGCCGTAACACTCCAGTTATTGACGTAGAACTGGTGGGCCTCACCTTGACACTCCTAGAAAAATTCTGAGAGCCACAATCCAGGACAGGACATGTAAAATAAAAAATCAATCAATAAATAAATTACCAAATGGATTTTAACAAGCCTCAAGCAAAATAATAAAAAGGACATTATTTGTGAAAGGTTTTCTTGAAATATTTTCTAGAAGAAGCTGGTATGTCTTTTGATCTTTTAGTATCAAAAGGCAGAAAGTCATTTACATAATAAGGTTGTGTGTAAAGGGATTTATAATGTCAGAAAACCCAAATTCATGGTTTAAGTACTGAGTATTTTATTATCCTGATGGTTTGAGGAATAACCAAGTTAGTTCTACAGTTATTACACCTTTGTTTTTTGTTTTTATCCTTGAGATAACATATCAAATGTTTCAGACATTAGATTTCTGTAGAAAACACTCATTTTAAATTATTGTTGAGGCAGATTATATCAATTATTCAACAAAAGAACTACATGAATATGATCCATGTATGCTCTTCTGAAGCAAGGTGATGAGCCTAAGCCTCCCTCTGTCTTTCTCTCCTCTTACCATCTGTAGGATGCTCCTTCTCCCCTTCTTGGCCATGTGGTGTGTTGGGTTTAGTGGGCACTAAAAACACATTGTTAAACACAGTGTTAAAAGTTCCTAAAAGCATTTTTTCCTTTTAGGGGATTGGCACTTTAATCTACTCTCAGGTTTCACATGCTGTACAGGCACACCTGCAGGGAGAGGAATGAAATAAGCTGGATCCAACACACCAAAATGGCTCCCACATTTTCTGGACTCCTTGTAAAGATGAAGGAGAGGTCTATTCAGATTTATTGTTTTAATCTTAGATTGGGTGTCTTTTGACAGAAAGACGATGGATTCTCTAGGTAAAAATATTTGAATTCAGAAAAGAAAAATAATTTGTGGTTCACCTCCTTTTGTTTCAGTGTCATTTATAAATAAAAATAAATAAAAAAATAATCATCTGCTTTGATAATCATCTGCATCTGTTATGGCCGAGTTGCTAGAGCATCACTGCTGACACTTCCAGCTCAGACCTTTTGAGGGAGGAACGTTATCGTCAAACCCGAACTTGACAAGGCCCTAAGACAGGGGGCTCCTTCCCTCTTTACTATCTCATAAAATGATTTTTATTTGCACTTTTCCCACTTTAACGGTCTTCTGTGCGTGGAGGCAGATATTTGATCATGGAGGAGGGATTACATGATGCCCTGTCTTGCCATCTGCAAGGGTTAGGGCATAGCTCCCATATGTTGCGGATTTTCCATTCAAATGTATGCCAGTGTGTTTCCAAAGTGATTCCAAAACGAAGAGGTTGAGTCAGAGTTCTGCGTTGTGTGAAGGGATAAAGTTCAGGTTCAGAAAGGAGAGAGGTGAGCCGTTAGCACTTCTCTTTATCTAGTCTGAAACCCAGGTACCTGTGCAGTGTCAGCTGGGCTTGAAGTCATTCCAGCTATGCTTTTACAAGACATTGAAGTTTAATGGGAAACATATCAGCAAACCCGTTCTCACTCCAGAGATTAGAGAGTAAAGTCAGAAATTAACATTCTTTAGTCACTTAATGGCATGTTTTTAGATTCCACATTAGATTAGGGGTTAGTAACAATAAAGACTGAATCTAAAACAACACTTAAAGGTCAGTTTAGGATATGTATTGTCAGACGGAGTGTAGGCAAATATTTCCTATTAAAGCAAAATTATCTTATGCCAAACATTTGTAGGGCAAAGTTTTAGATTTAGGAGTAAACTGATTTGGATTAAATCAAAAATGAGACAGCTATAGTATTAATTTTGAAAATAAAATATCAGTTTTTAACTTGCATCTTAGTCATATAGTTGGACAGAAATTACTTACAGCATTTGCAACAATTTATGAAGATCTTTTGTGATTTAACGGTAAGCAAGCTTGTCTCATAATTTTATCGTTGGTGATGAGCTTCAAATATTTGAATTTGGAAGGCCTCATTGACATCCCCCAAATTTTCAGCTTCAATTTTATTCATATTTGTTATTAAAGGAAACCTCTAAAAGTCAACTTGGTTGCTAGTCAACTTGTTAGTTAATGATTACTCTTTGGCGTTTGACAAAATTTTTATTGCTTGTTTCATAAAATTTTTTTAATCATGTAAAGCACCTTGATTAGACTGCTTTGATCAATGATGAATATTTTTTTTCTCTTCTAAAAATATGATATTGTTCTTCAGATATAAGACATCCAACAGCACCTTGGAGAGGAGCAGCACCTGATCCATCCCTCCATGACCAAGCAAGCAGGAGAAATCGCCTTAGAAATCAGCTGAATTTCTCAGACCGCAACCTCGCAACACCAACCAGAGTTGAGTCTCCATGGTAACCAACTGCTGCGTCAACCAGTGGGTGAGCTTAGATCCCACCACTTCCACTATTACTTAAGGTTTTAATTTGGATATATGCACTACAACATCTGGATATAGGTTTTTCAGCACATCCATCACCTTTTTTTTTTTTCCCAATGAAGTGGTTTGTTTTTAAATGCCCACTTTTGTATGTGGAGTTCCATTTTGTCTGGATAGCCAGTCTTTTTTCTGTGTTATTACTTTGCAGACAGCACAATTAGAACATGATACATCTGAACTTGTAAGGCCAAATGTTGGAAGTTTTCAGTTGAATGCTTGGAAAACCAGAGGCCTTAAAAATCCCCAAAAGAGGAACAAAGTCCATGTAAAATCCATGTCAATTTTACCCTTCATCAAACAAATCTCCAGACAATCTTGACTGGATTATGGGTCAATCAATCCTGCAGTCTAGTGGTTACATCTGTCTGATGAATCTCATAACTGCAAAACCTTCATGATTGGATTTGGGCATTTCAAGCTATGTTTTTTTTTTTTTTAACCAGTCAGTCTGTAACAGATGTAGATATCGGAGCGAACAGTGAATAATCACGAAAAAATTTGATTTAAAGTATCTTGGATTAGTACAAAGAAGTTTGTACATTGCTACAACACTGACTCTGAAGAAGGGAATGGTTTTTGATACATAGAGCGATATCTCTGCTATAGTATAATTCAGCATATTTTAAACTAAGGCTGTAAAATAATTCAGCCCAAAATAGTAATCAACTTGTATGAAATCTTTAAATGTGTCTTGAACTTATTCATCTTTTATATTAATAAAATGTTAAAACAATATCTTCACTCGTAATAGAGTTCAGAGGGATTGGAGGTTTAGCATGTGTGGATCTCAGTGATCACTGTGGATGGGATTAGACTAGATCAGATTAGATTAGGGATTGTATGGAAATAAACAATCAGTATTGTTCAGAAACCAATCCCTGTGCAAAAATCTAAGGCTTGTGATGTGCATTACAAGAGATTTGTCTCTGATCCGACACAGAATGAAACCTGTGCTGGTAATTCTTCTGTCTCTGTCATCACCAATACTTTGCGTGAGGAAAATGTTGGCATGGTCAAGATAACAAAATTTAAGATGTTTACTTTGTGTAATGTATGTTGGTGCTTATTAAAATATATGAATATGTAAAATCCTAATGAAATACAGTGAAGTTTGTGGTTTAATGTGAAAGACAATTAATCCTTCTATAAGGCACTGTAAAAGGCCTCTACAAAGTAAAGTGTCATGCATCTAGGGCTTATACATTTTAAAACTCAGTATTAAAATATAACTTTACATATATTTTTTCAGCAATTTTGAGATATTTAACTTCATGTAGGTTTAGCTCCCTTTAATATATTGCTCATGACATGCTTCTCTTTCTTTCCTGCTAGTTCATGTGGTTTTATTCAGATTTACCTTCTGATTCCCTTGCAAACTTTTAATTTCCTGCAGCTGCTTTAAACAATTTAAGTTCCAGATTTGAACTCAACCCTTGTTCTTGGTTCCACAGCACCTTTTAGGTTACTTAGTAATGTTTTTGCCAAAGATCAGTTTGCCTAAATGTATTATTATTCATTTTACTTAGAAATATATTCACAAACTTAGCTCCTGAGACAGCATTGAGATCCAATTTAAAACACTTTAAACAATAATAGTAGTATTAAATGTAATTTTTTGTGAAAAAGGGCTAAAAAATAAAGCTTAAAGGATAAAGCAGTTAAGCAACCAACATGCCAACTAATGCAAAGTGATTAATATATAAACGCAAGGATTAGGTTTGCAGTTTTCCTGACCCCATCCACATGGAGATGAAGAAGGTAAATTTTCATAAACTATTACGAAAAACGGTGTGTCCACACAACGGGATGTAGCACTAAAGAAACCACAGTAGTAGGTATTGGTAAAGCTGTAAGGCTAACGTAGAATGACATGAAAAACACAGAACAATGTTGAATCTTTTTTTAATTGAGAGAGTGAGGAGGAGGGACCCATTTTCAAAAAATGGTCTCCCAAAAACCATTTGTTGTCTTTCCAAACCAGAACCACGATTTATTGGTCAGCTCACATTTTAAAACTGCTGTCACAAGCATAAACACAAAATGTTCACACACACTCCTTTGAATCAATTTTCCTCTCCGCTATCAATCCATATCTAGATCGTTGGAATACTGATGTGAGTAAACTGGCCTCAAGGCCTAACAGCAACACAATACTTTATATATTTTACTGATGTCAAAGTGTCAGAATGAAGTGCTGCCTGCTGGCTCTTGGCAAAACTTCCCACTCCTTTCTGACCTACTGTAGCTCAAGTTTCATTTGCCTGTCAATAAACAAATGTGTGAGGATGAAAACTTTTCAGAGCTGTCATGATACACTATTTTGAGCAGCTCAGTGATCATGAGTTCAGCCCAGTATAAAATTACACTGATTTGTTGCACAATTGAAATTATTTGTTTCCACCTCAGAAAACTTTTGTTAATCCCTTTTAACGACGGCATTGTGGCAGTCGGTTTATGGGAAAGAGGAGGAGCACAGCTCTTGTTCAGCATGCAACAGTAACGGGGAAAGACTCAGGTAACCGGCAAGTGTAATTACGAGTATGCTGATCCCTGTAAAAGCTCTTCCTGGCCACTTTCTCCTCTGTATCGAAGGCTTTGGCACGAGTCGTGGAGAGGGTCACTGTTTAATAATGAACAGGTCGAGCCAGCTGTAACGGATACATGCACCTGCTTTATACATCAGTCAATTACCTAATTAGAACTCTCCCTCCGGGGAAAGCCAATACCTCATCCTAGAGCAGGAGGACAACCCCTTCCATGTGAACGGAGGCACAAGTCAAACGGATACCTGTACGTGTGTGTGTGTGTGTGTGTGCGTGGGGCTGTGTGTGTTGTCGTAGCGCAATCGTATGCGAAGAACAAAAGAAAAGGGGACCAGTATTTCTTTGCACAGATCAGGTACCCAAGCACTCACATGGGAAATTGTAGTCAATGCGATTGCGATCCTATAACAGTCCTTCCTCTGCCCATCTCCATGCACATGCTGCCCTCAGTCCCTCGCCATTCATCCTTTCATGAGAAAACGATATGATGGGATTTTCCTTTTCCCACACAGAGGGCACAGATTAAATGGTGTTTAAATGCTCAATTGTTCTTTTAAGTTATTTTTCATTTGTCGAAAGCGGATCAGGTATCAATTTTAAAAGAAAAAAAAACTCCCATTGTAATGGAAATCTGTTTTCAAAGGAATTTTTTATACAAGAGATAAAGTGGACCTGAAAACTGTGCCCACCGCTGTTAAAAAGAGATAAGGTAGGCTGTAACAAGTGCAGCATATTGCACAGCTATTGGGCTCATGGCCCTGCCCTGCTTCACATCCCAGATGATTTATATTTGATTTACTGTGCAATTTAAAACAAGCAAAAAATATTGAGCTATAAAATGTGAAACAAAAGCTAAAAAACAGAGGTTTTATTACAAAGTAGCAGATGGCATGCAAGAGTTCTGGAAGAATTAAACCGGAAACAGATTAAAATATGTCAGATTTACTTTTGGTTCAGGTCTCTAATTACAGTTAGTCAGTCAGGTTGGATCAGGTTTGGACTATGGGTTTGGGCTAAGTTGGGTCTTTTAGGTTCATACTAACCTAATCATCACCATTCAGTGATAACATGGTAATTTACAAGTTTGGCACAAGATGTTGGACTGAAAATCCAATGCACAGATGTCCTGGTGAGCTTAAAATCCACTCCAGATAGATAAAGTAGAACTTCCTCTGTGATGCTGCAGTTTCGCAGAAACCTTTTATTGTCATTGTGCATTGTGCCAGCAATATGAGATCTGTTGAACAAATGCAATGCCAGAAGTTGTAAATGTTTCCCTTAGGTTTACTCTTTGGCGATTTCTTTAACTTTGGTCTTTCTGCTTTTGAATCTTTTCTGAATATTGTACATGAGTTCAATTTACATTAAAATATTTGAAGCAAATTAAACTGCTTTGGTACACACATAACTCATTAATGACTTGCAAAGAAAACACAAGAAACACACACACACACACATATATATATAAACAGACACTAAGCCTGATCCTTCAAAGTGAATGCTTTATGATGTTTAGGGTCAAAGAATCAAAGAATAATAACATGGTCATAAAGTTTGATTTCACAGACAGTTGGGGTTTGCAGTTTTAAGGCAATCATAGCCACGCTATCAGTGATTAAATTATAAATTTTATTCTCTGGAGGATTGCAGAAGTGGGGGACCTGGTGATGTTTGGGGTTAGTGGAGTGATAAACCTCTCACTTCTCTAAGAGGGAGCAGACTAGGGTTGAATGTTAAGGATCGCTAATGTTACTCAATACTGCCTCATCTGTGTTTCCATCACAACCGCTCCTCCACCTTTTTCCCCCTCCATCAGGCAAAGACTAAAACTCCACCCACTTTTTCAGCCAATAACCAACAGGGTCAAGTCACCTACACCGCTCTGACCGCTCATGTTATGTTTTTACCACACTGGAAAATCAATTTCAGTTTATTAATAACAGCTATAGTGTAAAGATATGTACTGCAAGGGAGATGGATGGAAATGAAAGAGGAAAAAGCGGACTCAGATTATGTTTGGCGGTGGCAGGGACTTGGGTCATGCAGCAGGCTCCTAAAAATCAATTTTCACACAGGAAGACTATTAGGTTATTGAGAAGTGAGATGACTGATTGGGAGACTGGGCAAGTGGCCGTATGTTTGCGTGTGCGTGTATTTGTGTGAGTGCACTTACTTTAAATTACCTAGCAACTTTCAATGAAACTTTACACTCCTGACTTTTAGAGTTTCTCATAGTAAATCTATACTCTCGGTATTGGCTAAAATCGAAAAAATGGTTGTAAATATAAAAGGGGCATTTCAAACAAATGAATTGGACTTCCTTCTCTCCCAAGGCAAAAAGAGAGGGATCGTGCCCACTTCAGCCTAGTAACTAGAAAGGAAAGAAAGGCACGAGGCCTGCCTCAGCGAGAAATCCCAAAGTGCTTGCCGACTCCTAGCTGCTAATACAACTAATGCAGTAATGTAAGGGCCGAGGCGATTAATGAGAGCGCTTTGCCTCTGACATCTCAGACACCCTAATGTTGCTCCAGCGTCTCCCAAGCCGTGCTTTAATCCATCACTGGTCCCTGTAACCCAATTATGGCTTGACGCTTTACTTTTAGCTCCTCTGCCGGGTCCTTCACACACATCTATAAAAGGACAAACAAGCACACACACACGCGCGCACGCACACACGAAGTGACAGGCGTGTGTGAGCACCGAGCACATTTAAGAAAAGATATTTGTGCTCAGTCACACTGTCATGTATCAGAGTAACACAAAAGAAGCCTGGGAATCTCAGAAGGAGACAAAGTTAATCTCAATTAGCTTTCATGGTATGTTAAGTGATTGACCCCTACACCTATCCAACTTGTTAGTCGTGTTACCCAATAGTGTTTGCTTTTCCATGCACAGCTGCCCTGGTCAAATCTCTCCATAATAATGAATAGTATACTTTTCTACTAACGGTGGGACTCAATTAAAATCTTTAATCTGTAACTAAATAATTGCAAATAATCACAATTTATCAAAAACTTTGTCAACAAAATAAGCAGCATTCTGAATTCACAGAACCTTTTTGCTCTTAAATTATTGACAGACGTTTGAGCAAAACATTATCCCTCAGTTTTCAGGTGTTTCAGGAACCCCTGATCATGTATACAACTTCTTTGAAAAACTACCTTTTTTAGAAATGTGGACTGTGGACGCTGACATCATCACTGGGGTCGTCCATGCTTGTTGCAACATGTTGTGCATCAAGATGGTATTTTAGGCACGAAAAGCTTCGGTGATCGGCTAACTTCTTTTAGCCCAACTTGAACACCACCTTTCCAGCGTCCCCTGTTTTTTTTTGTTTTTTTTTAAGCAAAAATTAACTTCAAAAAATGAAGCAAGTTGAGCCAAGAGAAGCAGCTTCGTAACTCATTGCTGTTTTTTGCGGATGCCTCTTGTGCGTCAGCTTTACGGGCGCAGTATAAACTTGCGAACACAAAGATTCCCATTGGAATCTTGGCATGCAAAAATCTGTGATTGATTTTCAACATGTTAAAATCTATGTAATTAACTGAATTAACTTATGTCACTGAGTTATAATCAACTCACTGACATAAGAATTGTCAATGAATGTCTAAATTGGCTTCATTCAGCCAGGGTTTGACATCGACCCTAATAAAATGCATGCAAATATTTTGTATAATTAAAACAACTAAAACTTTAAATAATATAACTGGTGAAACTAAATGAAACGTCAAAACAGAAAAGAATCTAAACTCTACGTAACACAGGTTAATGACAAACAAACAGAACAACTCGCCTCTATTGCAGCAACTAGAGCATCTCTTTTATGCAATACGTTTTCTTTTTGTAATGTTCTTAATTGCTTAAGAGATCTCCGCAAACTACCGCCATTGTCTCTAAATCATCTGCCATGTTTGTTTACTCTAAATTCATGAATGGTGTTGCAGGATTTTATGGAATTTACTGTCTGGAAACTTAATGTTTGTGAGTGAAATCGGTTCGTTGCTCCTGCGTGATGCTGAGCACCATAAACGGTTCAACCAACCCTTTTATGCTTTTATATTTTTAATCTTCACGTGTGTAGGCTCTCAGGTTTTGAAAATCGGTTGACAATTTTAAAATCCTATGTGTGAACTAGGCTTTAAGTAATAGAAAATCCCTGTAGCCTTGTTAACTGTGACCGACCTTCTGTACCACCCTGGGCCTACAGTCATGTGACCAAAATCAAAAACTGACTTGGCAAATACAGTTGGAAAAATTAAATTCCAGCTACAAAATTGAACAAGTTTCTGCTTTAAACAGTGTAATCCCAGACAAGCTCATTCCTTGTCCTGAGTGTAATCCTAGCATGATGTCAAAACAGCATACTTCACTCCCAGAGGTACAGCAGTACTCTGTTTTAGCTAAGGAGTGTATGCATTGCATTTTTCATCAAGTCCCACCTGCAACATTTATGATTCACCCTGAAGGCTTTAAAACAACACTTGGCTGCTTCTCCTGCCTGGATATTGCTAACATTTTTTAATACACCATACACGAGTGTCCCGATATGCTGCAGAACCCAGACGTACTGAGAAAGCTCCCTCCCATCTTCTTATTTTTCCTCTCCGTCCATCAGTTGCCATACGAAGAGTAACAGCTCTGTCAATCAAGAGATCTATGCACTTGCTTCCTCTAAATCAGGTAGATTGACTCCTTAAGAGTTACTGGAGGAGCCTACTTCCATTAGCCACTCCCAACGGCAAATTAACTTAAATGTACTCGCTCAATAAAGTTCAAGACAATCATTTGCATGTCAATGTCCTTCTTTCCCCTCCCTTCAAAGGCCTTCCCAAACGTACAGCTGACTTGTGCAAATTGTGAGATTACTCAAATTCCTTCGGACTTGAACCAATTAGCAAAAAACAGTTTGCTAAGATTAAATGAATTGGGGTTAGCTGTTGCAGCCTTTAGTTAAAATTATAGAAATTCTCTCAAAACACATTCCTGTTTTGTAGGAAAAGTGGGTTTCATAAACTAGGTTACAATATTTGTGTGGCCTCATATATTGATTTTAATGTATGTCCTTGAGAGTTTATTTTAGTCTCATCATTTCTCATGGGATCCACTTCTCTGCTAGTTGCCGGCTATACGTTCTCGTTATGATGAAGTATTTAATTTGAATCCTTTGGAAAAATTGCATGTCAGGTATTTAACATCTTTAAATTTATGCAGAAACTAAAAGTTGAATATCAACAAGGTGGATCAGTTCAGAAAAAGTTGCTTAACTACTGGGAATTATAGCTGTCCATCTTTGTACATCTTGGAAACAATGAGTGTACAGCTGCTTATTCTTTGTACCATCGATCTGATTATAAATAATTTGCATGATTTGGTGTTCTCTTTTATAGATGAAACTAAAACAAAGCAGCACATAATTATGAATAGAAGGAACAATGATAACAAAGTCAAATCCATTACTAAGAAATTAAAAGAAACAGCCAACAGAGCCATAGTAACTTAAGGGGAACAGAGAGATCCACTGCTCAGGTGTGAAAATCTGTTGACAGAAAAACTATTAGTTGGAGACTCTACAAATATGTCTTTATGGAAGAATGGCAGGGGGGAAAAAGTAATTGTTGAAAGACCTACATGCAAAATGCATGAGCAGAACTAATGCTTTATACCATCCTAAATATATCACACATTATCTTCATGATAAAGTGTGATGGTGGCAGCGAAATGTTGTGGGAATACTTTATGGTAAGAGTTTATGGAAAGATGGTCGCCTATCAGAAGGAGAACAACTCTAAACATATAACAAGATATATCATCAATTGGTTTGGATCAAGGTTCTTATTGTAGAACCTAAAGTATGAATCCAATTGGTAATTTGTTCCAAGATTTGAAAAATTGTTCTTCAGCTTCCAGGTGCACTTGGCTTGAAGGGACATGGAGGTTAGATGACAAAAAGTGACAAAAGTTAAATGGGAATAAAATTATTTTAATACACTGTACAGATTAATCATTTCAGAAAATTAAAAGCATAACGTTTTTGCAAAAAACTCATGCGGTTCTAATGTCGCAGTAGTTTTATTAAAAAAAAACCGAAATCCAAATATTATTTTTTGAATCGTATTATTTAAGATTGCCTGTTTAAATATTCAATTTTGAGTTAAATATTTAATGTTCATTATGAACTGACTATGACACACAGAGGCATCCTTAGTGGTTTCAGATCACACCATGTGTATACAGTATTCTATACACTCCCAAGATCTCGGGCATCAGATATCATCCCACCACGGAAATCAGACAAACATGCAATCCGGACCTCAGAGGAGAACCTTGCCGCATACTCAAGTGCTATAAGTGCCTAGGAGTCGTCTTACAAGAAACACTTATTGCATTTTGTATTGAGCATGATGTTATGAAAAATTAATACAGTGTTGGTGTGCCTTCTTCTTGTTAGCCCTTCTGTTTGAGGGGCTCTATGTCCATTCAAATGCATACAGTCTCCCTTTTCTGCACCACATCGCTCTCTATATTTATATTTACTTGAACCATGACCACATGCTGGGATAAAAGCATGCACACAGGTGTAATTTTAACAAGGGCTGTATTTGTTGTATGCAATAGAATCTTATATTTGCAGATCACTGAATGCAGTGATGCTCAGCTTCATTCTGTTTATAGTTTTCGTTTTATTTCCCCAGGTCAGAGAATATCTTGAATTCGCTATTGACAAAGCAATAGAGAAATGCTCTCTAAAGGTAACTTAATACATCCACAACAATAAATACTCAAAAGAAAACATTTTTGCACAGTACAAACAAGACTATAAAGGAGTAATTCCCACATCATGTACTACATCTTGCCAAAATGTAAACTTGCTTCCCATTTTCAAAGAAGTTGAAGCATTACATATCTGTAGGTGGGAGATTATCTCTGTGAGTCTCCCATTAGTTCAGATTCTTTTACAATTTATTTTATTCCATTTAATTTAAAATGTGGTGCTCTCAACATGTACTCTTTAAATAAAAACTGAATATTTTGATTAGATTAAAAAAAATCTCATAAAGCGGATTGCCTGTGAAAACAATGTAGAGTACATTGCAAGCTTTCCTAATAAATATTTTAAAATCCATGCAGGATTAGAGGATTTAGAAACCAGTCTTCCTGGACTTTTTGTGAAAGGAACATTCTCTGCTTAAATACGTATAAGATTTAAATCCAATAAAAATTAAGTATTTTATTAATTTGCCTGCATTCAAGCAAAAAATTGCTCAGGATTTACGCGGAAACTGGGTCAAAACTGCTTTGTTGAAGTGCATTACTTATTAAAGCTCATAATAATCTTACAGTTTTGCCCATCTATAACAACATACCTGCTTCTCTTCTTCTTGAGCTTTTTAATACTCCTCAAGCCCCACAGGACAATGACAAATAGTCTGTGAACTCCTGATTCATTGAAATGTAACAAGAGGGGATAATTCAGCGCAGCAGGAAGAATGTCAAAGGTCACAGTGTTGGAAAGTTGTCATGGCAGTGTAAAACTGCCAGAACCATTGTGCTCACCATAGTGCTACATATAGGTATGTGGGACCTTACACAACTATGTGCATGCAACAGCAAACTGGGTCACAACATGAATGGACACATAGCCATTGCCAAAGTATGATGAAGGCATGCAAGACGGACAGCCATCGATCCCCAGACGGGAAGGGAGCTGTCCCCTGAGGCCGAAGTTGAACTGATGATTGATTTAGAAAGGGCAAGATGGAGAATCTGCATCTGGAAGCAGTCACAAGTATCAGACATAAAAGAGGCCATATACGGAGTATATTCACAACTCTCATTATTGAGTTTGTACAGTCTTTAATTAAAAAAAAAAACAAAAAAACAAGTAGTGCTTTAAACTTGCTGTTCAAAATGATGCCAGCATGTAGATATTTGGCAGGAATTGTGCTATTTACTATATTTACTCACTAAGACAGTGTAGCTTGGAGTAATCATTTTTCATTCATGTAAGATGTTTGACCAGGGGACTTCACAGAAAACAAAAACAAAAAAAACAACAAAAAAAAAACAGTGAAATATTCCAGAGCAAACCAATTCTAAGTACTTTAAATGTTTAACATGTCGTCAAGTCACAACCACAAGAATAAGTTTGATTGGTATTTTGTTGGGTGCTGAAGCCTTCCTCAGCCTGTGTGTGGGATGAGTTGTGACTGTTTGTGCTTTGTACTAATATGTTGTGGTGAAGAGAGAGTTGAGCCAAAAGATGAAAAGGCCAGAATGAATTTCCTGAGTTTCTGGGCTCTCCCTCAGAGATAAGTTTGGTCAACCAGGAAGGGCTCAGAGCAGACCCATTGCTTCGCCACATCGAGAGGAGCCAGCTGGGTAACTCGGGCATCTGATTAGGATACTTCCAGGATGCCTCCCTGGTGAGGCGTACCGGGCACATCCCACTGCGACGAGACCCAGAGCAAGGCCCAGGATATGCTGGAGGAACCATGTTTCTCAGCTGGCCTGGGAATGCCGTGGGGTTCCCCTGGAGGAGCTGGCCCATGTCTGGGTCTCTCTGCTTAGACTGCTTCCCCTGCAACCCGACCCCTGACATTTGCCAAGACAACTTTTATGGTATAAGGTTGAATTAGTAGAATATTCTTATATCTCTATCCATGACATAAGGCAAATAAAGAAGGTGTCAAACATGTTCAAATACCCATGTGAGGATTTTCCTCTCTGTTGTAGTTTTTCCCTACACTTTAATTCCTCATCTGCGTTATGAATATGACCAAAGGCTCGAGGCAATGGCCATATCTCAACCTCTGCCCTTACTAATAATTTTAATGACCTATTCTTCAATTCTTTCTCTCCCTCTGTCTGTTCCATTCCCATGTTAGTTCCACTGCTGCAGAGATGGCCAAACCCACCCCTTCCCACTTCCACACAACACACACTCGTGCAGCGTACACCCTGAGGGGAGGTGGAGTAGATTTGCCATGTGAGAGTCATAGCATCTCTCCTCTTAAGTCCCCACCTCGGCGTGTTTCTCCATCCTGCCTGTGGGGTTTGAACGTGGACATTTCCCTCAGTCTAATCTGAATCTGAGTCTAGATAAGCCTCATTGTGTCAGAGAGGGCAATGCAACCCAAACATAACATTTTGATTCATTGTCCTTAGGAAGACAAGGGAGTGCTCAGCTCCTACCCCAAAGTGATGATGACGTGTTGGGGCAGGGTTGGGGTAGGTAGAGGGGCCAGCATTAAGGTGGAAACTTGGAGATTTGAATATATCACATCTTTGTCAAACACTTAAGTTTATGTCCAAAAGGCTGCAAGGCAAAAATGGGGGAAAAAAAGCAGCACTGTAAAAGACACTGTGGTTGTCTTTTCCCCTGTTTTATCAATGCTACTGTAAAAGTGAAGAGTCATTTTCACATTTCTTTGATTTATATGTCTTATTGTATTTTCAAAGTGTGTTTTGCCCTTCAAATTGTATACGCAAAGGGAAAATATGTTTTCTTATTCTATTGATTCTGCCCACTCAGGGCTCTCAAGGCCAGCATTAAAATGTCTCACTTCTGAGCTTCATCTTTATTTGATTGCGGGATATTGCTCTCATCTACACACAGTCAATTCTCTTTCCTTCACTCCTGGATATTAAGTGCGTGTGAATGTGTATGGACTATAAAGGTTGCTTTAGTACCCTTTACTGGTTTCACTTCTGGCCTGACGTGAATAAGGCAGTTATGGACGCCTTAAGAGCTTATGGATTAAAAGGAAAATGTGCACTATGAGTGCAAGACAAGGCATTAAGAGCTCTTTATTAGCTAGTCATGTAGACAATGGGCTTAAAGCACTTCGATAAAACAATGTAACGACAAAGGCAAAGGATTATCTGCAATGCCCAGTGCTTGCTTGCTGCATTTGCATTAATTAAGAAGGTGGTGATCTGTGTTGCAGCAGTTAAGTGAGTCCTGCTGATAAATTGAGGAAATACCCTAACTAGGATACTTTTGCATCGTGCAAGCAGCGTGGCTTCAAAAAACAGCAGGAGAAAAAAGTACCATAGTTTGAATCTCGCATGTTTAAAAGTAGGTTTGCTCCTAAAATTATTCAAAGCTGACTGCAATTAGGGTTTTGGGGAAACTTTTCAAGCTAGAAGGTGCTTATGATTTGCAATAACTTAAAACAACTACACATAACACAACTAATGCATCTTACTATGGAAAAGATTTTCCAAATACTATTCTGCGTCCAACTCACACTGTCCAACAACTGTACACTTGTTAACTATATTTTAATTGTGCTAGGAACATTCTGCACCTTTCTGTTTTTTTTTGTCTCTGCTAGCACAAGACAATGACTTCTTGTCTATGAGAAAATTATCTTTATTTAATTAATTTCCCTTTGGGATCAATAAAGTATTTTTGAATTTGAATTTACTTAGTGATGCCCTGTGATGGACACCAGGGTGTAGCCCGCCTCTCGCCCGTTGACCTCTGGAGATAGGCGCCAGCACCCCCCACACCACCACCAGGGATAAGTGTGTAGGATAATGGATGGATTTACTTAGTGATATTTCCAACATGCAATGAAACCTCATAACAAATAGAGAGATTGCCATAATGTGCAGACATACATCATGCCGGTCTATGCCTACGTAAACGTTGCTGTTGGGGTTTTTAAACGCTCTTAGTCACCTGTCAATGTCTGAAAATGTTCTCAAGGTACCAAGTTGCTGACAGCATGTGCATGGGAAAGCAATGCGAGGCAAGCAGACAGATCTATGACCATTATATCACTTTGTTTTTTAGCATCTTTCACCCCCCAACCTCCCTGGCTAGACATTGATTGAAGAGCTTGGAGGAAGTTTAGCACCTGTCTATGATATGTGAACGTCTGTCAGTAAATGTCTGTTCATGTACACCGTAACACTGTGTTCCAACATTTGATCATTTTATTTAAACTGATGAATTGTAGACTTTTTCAACAAAAAGTGGATTAAAAAGTAGTCAAGTCCAGTTAAAAATTATATATAATAAAAAATGTTTACAATTTCCTGTTTTGACAATCAGCTGAATGAAATGTCAGCAGGCTTCAGGGGATTTTATCACACACCTCTGCATGCTGTAATTTTGGCAACCAGATGAAATAAGGTCACCTAACTTGTTAATAAACAGTTATCATCAAGGGTGTGTGTTCATACATGTGTGTGTGCATGCGTGTGTGTGTGTGCATGCGTGTGTGTGTGCGTGTGTGTGTGAGAAAGAGAGAGAGAGAGAAAGAGAGTGAGTGTTTCCTGGAGGCATGACTGCAGTGATGATTTACTAAATGTCAAATGAACAGTAGTGGGGAGAAAACACCATGCAGACGTGTTAGCTGGGAGCTCTTTAGCATTTCACGCCCTGATTGTGAGACGCCTCCGTTGGTCAGCACACAAAGCTACGGCTGTTCTGAGAATTAGTGCACAAGGTTTCTATGCTTTGTCGACTTTAGGCAGAAACACTTCGTACAGTGCCTGACAAAACTTTACATTTAGGAAACACCATCCCCATGGTGAAAGAAATTGGAGGCAACTTGTGGGAATGTTTCTCTTCAACAGGGATAAAGTAGCTGATGAGCCTCTGAATATTGTACTATTCTTATTGCTTTTACAAATCAATCATGATCAACAAAATGTGGCTTTTTAGGAAAAAACCCTTCAATGTGAAAGTAAACACTGATTTCTACAAAATTATGTAAATCTAAAAATATAACGACATAACATTTTATTTAAAGTTGAGGCCAAAATCTAAATGCAAATTTGTATCATGACTTTTGGCATTTCACGTCTAAAGTATTGAGAAAAGAAATGGGTGGCTGAGAACTGCATGTTACATTTTCAGATTTTTCTTTCCTACAAATTATGTGACAACCATGTGTATTTCTCCTTCTACATTGATAGCACCAGAATTTCTTACTGAGAGACAATGAAGGTTATTTCTACTTCTATTCACAATCATGTGCTACGTTGTGTTGGTTTATTAAATAACATTCTCCTGAAATAAAATAGTGTTTGTGGTTTTAACAGGACAAAATGTACAAAGCTTTAATTACGTACCAGTAGTCAGAGCTTTTGCAATGCATTGTATATAAACATAAAAATGTGAGGGCTTTCCTAAAGCCTGGCAAGTTTAAGGTGAGCTGAAAACAAATCATAACTTATTATTTTCTGCCTAGTACTATAACTCCTTCCTCTGTTTTCTTTGTTACCACCAAACATTGAGCTCTGACAGCTTTTGAACTGAGAAGAGCACAAACCATCTGGGCAATAATAGCTTTTATGAATCTGTTCACTCTCTCAACGAGCACGCTATGGTCTCCTGGGTGAGCCAAGGAAGCTGGCGACAGTCTGATGTGGGCTGAAAGGCTGCCATGTCGTCTGCCTACCTCCTTTCAGGCTCATCTCTAGGGTCCAGAGAGACTGTGAAGAGAGGGCCTATCAAACTGCTCTTGTTGCCTAATCACTGTCTTTTTCTTCTGTCTTCTGCATCTTCTGCTGCCATTTTCACTCTGCTCTCACACCATCATTTATTTATTTGTACAATTTCCAGCTTGGCTTTTATTTCAGTACCTTGATCTGTCCCAATTTATGACGCAAAAGATGAAGATGAGTTCCCAAATGCACACAACTGCACATCCAGTGATCCTACATTCATGATAAAACGGTGATTTCAAGGAGTATGATCCCACTGCATCACGACCTATTACTGCTGCCTTATTGCTGCCTCTTTTGACAGGTGTACTTGCTGACCACCAGGCAGTGATTAGTGGGTGGAGTTTTTCCTCAACCCAATCTGCCAACAGAGGCTTCATGCAAATATAGGTCATTGTGCTTGGCACTTGCAGTTGGTGTGAAGGGTTAACTGAGGGTGAGGTTGGTGGGGGGCCAGGGGTTGGGGCAGGACTGAGGCAAAAACTGAGTCGGGTTAGGGGAACAGAATAACTGATCTGCTTTATGGTTTGTGGATTGGGATGTGTGAGAAGGCAATTTGTGTGCCTGGACTCAGTCAAAAAAAATAAAAAATACAAATCTATATAAGGTGGAAATGACATGCTACAAGTTTAACTTAAGCTTGCTGCTGAATCACCCTACAACACAACTTTAACATTTATAACCTCTAAATGTTATAAATAAATTATGTAGATTTACATTTTGTCTTCTGGGTAGTGCAGTTGAGCCAGTTATCCTTTGTCTTCAACTAGAGAAAGACTGATGAACATAATCATGAAAGTAACAGGATATATAAAGTGAACAGCTGAGAAAAATGAGAACATTCCAGGTGTGAAATACGTACAGCTCATCTTTATCCTTACGATGTACGCTCATCTCAAATTTCAGTGGGTTCCAAGGTTGCCGTCTTATCAGCTTTTAAAAGGAAAAAAAAAGGTTAAAGTTGTTAATTATCTTTTGCCATTAGTCAATTAATTAGCAAACATCTGTATAAATGGACCTTAATCCAATTTCAAACATTGCATCCATCGCCAATGCACTTGCTGATTTATCCTCTTTTGTCATCTTTTGCTTATCTTGATTTCTGAGCACAGAAGCAGACAGGTGTTCTGGCTCCGAGTTTGGTAAGGCAACACCTTCAGCCCAACTTTCATCCATTTACCCTAAACAACTGTGGTATAGTAACATAACCACCGTGTGTGTGTGTGTGTGTATCAGCCTGTCTGTCTAAGTGAGTTTTGTTCTTGCGTTTGGGGTGCTGGGGGTTAGATTTCATCCTGATAGCCAGGGCGGCCGTGGAGGAGGGCCAAACATATGTTCCGAGGGCCAGGAACAAAAGCACTGACACGTTAGCCTTTTCACAGAGATGACCTTTCCGCCGCTCTCTATCCCAGCCTCTCTGCCTGCCGCTGTCCTTTTGTCTGCCAGCCAGCCCCAGGCCCAACTCGAGCAGAGCGCTAGAATTTCTCCTCATCTCCCCAAATCTCCCTTGACTAAATGTCAGCATTACATTTTTCTTTGCTTGCACTGAGGGCTTTAATTAGCACTACTGTTCTCATACACGTGTTACATTTTTTCTCTGCACGTATGTTTGCATATGACAGTGTGAGTAAAAGTGTATCAGTCTGTGGAGTTTTCCTGTATGTCGCATTCACTTTTG
Source organism: Poecilia formosa (assembly GCF_000485575.1). Classification (NCBI taxonomy): domain Eukaryota; kingdom Metazoa; phylum Chordata; class Actinopteri; order Cyprinodontiformes; family Poeciliidae; genus Poecilia; species Poecilia formosa. Next base: position 4,749,660 of record NW_006799945.1, read on the forward strand.
CATCCTTAAACTTTCTGCTCACCATCATGAGTTTGCGTGATTATGGAATTGTTCATCCATTCTCCCTGACTGCAGGCCAGGTATGGTTGACAAGATCAGGTAGGAAATGTGAGAAAATGAGAAAGGTGAGAAGAAGGTGGAGAGTAACACTTAATGGTGATAGCAGGTCTGGTAAGGGGGGGGAAAAGCCCTGAACAAACACACAAGCAAAATCACCCAGAAAAGTTACTAATTGAATAGAAGTGTCGCATAAAAACTCAAGGCTATCAAGGGAAGCCTCACATTGATGTCACAAATATTTTATTTTAGCAGGTCTTTCAGTTTAGGTATTAAACTGAAAGAGGCTTGGTGACAAAATGTTGTCACTTTAGTGGTGCTGCAGGAAATAATCAAAATGCATAGGATAAATAAATTGATGTTTAATATCACCTTAAATACATTTACTGGCCAGCATCAAAGCAAATCAATTCAATCATACTGTTAGTTTTCATACATACAGGTTAAGTTCAAAATAATGATAATCCCATTCAGTCAAAATCAGCTTACTGGCCTTTTCTAAAAGAGTGCTCAATCTGGAAACTCAGCTTTTTGCATCAAGCCATTGAGTTTGCAGTAATTCTTTAACTTGAGCAAAACAAAAGCTCCCTATAAGCAGTAGACCCAGACTCAGTATGACCCATCTATTTCTTCTCTTTGGTAGGAATTAAGAGTGCAGGAAATGGACACAGAAAAACCTTCACAAAACATTGGTTTAGGCATCCCTTCTGTGGGAAAGAAAAACAAAGAGCACACATAGGCTGCAGTAGATCTATTATAGGCCTCATGAAGGAAGAAAAACACTGAGCCAAGATAACTTTCTCTGGGAAAGAGAAACAGAAAAATTAAGAGCAGCAGCAGTTCAGCCTATTTCTATGCCAAGTTGAAACTGCAGTTAAACACAGAAACACTGGACCAGGAGTACTTTCTGTGGGAAAAAAAATAACATGAGTTACTGACAACAAGAACTCCATCTGAGCCATTTTAATTGATTGCAGCAATTGTTCTGTTGATGTATTTCTTAAGAAGCACATTTTTAAAAAAGAGGAACTGAGCCAGGTTTGCTCTTCATGAGAAAGAAAGACATATCAGATGGAGTTTAAAGGCAGATGTAGTCCAGTCAATGGCCTTGTCCAGGAAAGAGTCACAGCTAAGGATAAAACTGTTGGGCTTGGATCATACTGTAAAAGAGCACACAGAAATACAGAAGGACTGTGTTGGTGTCTTCATTCAAAAAGAAAACATAACTAAGCACAGCCAGAAGTAATTTTCATGGAAAAGAAAAACAAAGACTACATAGGGTTAAAGGTAGCTGTGTTAAAAAATGGTGCTAAATAAAGTCTCACGAATAAAACCACATACCCAATAGCATTATTTACTGGAGACAAAAACTAAGAGTACATGGAAGAACTCGTCTTCATTCAAGAAAGAAATGACACAGAAACATTGAACTATAAGTCCATTCCATAAGGAAAGACGTGCATCAGTATTATAAGAAATTGTTCATTCTTCTTGATCAAGCAATTTAAAACAGAACATAAAAATGTCTTATCACAGTTATTAGTGATTGTTACCTGCTCATGTTCTGTTTATTCAGTGATGTCTTGGTTGCTGTCACATTAACAATAAACTTCGGTTGTTCACTGCTTGCAAGATTATTTTTTTTCCTCTAACGCCTGATGCTAATTAGGAAACAATGATTTAATAATTTACGCTCCTCTGCCCTGCCCACTGACATTGTTCTCAGTGGCCCTGCCTCCCAATTTCTGCTTCACAGCTCCATAACCAACACAACAAAAAAAGTCACACCATGCAGGCAATGCATAACACCACCGATAGAAAGAATTTCCCTAGTCTGAGGGCTCTTATAAATATCTAGGGGTTATGCTAACAGATATGGAACATAATGGCGTGAATGATGTGTGTGTTGTGTGAGGAAAAGGAAACTGTGTTGAGGCACGTCACATCACACTGTCAAGACAGCACCCACAACCCCCATGCATCTGAAGAGGCTGGCAGTTACCCAGTCTTTATGAGCGCAGGCTTTGGACTGGTTCTGAACTGGTTCCCTCACTTGGGGCTAGCCCGGGACCAAACCCTACGTCACCTCTAATTAGGGGAGGCGCCCGGGAACGGGCATAATGAGCTGATGAATAATTAGAATTGGAGGAAATTGTGCAGCCAGGGTGGCAAATCTGGAGGGACAAGTGCTGAAAACAAGGCAAGCAGCATTAAGTCCACAGTCAGTCAAATCTGTGAACTTGGCCAGCGGCGTTAACACTAGGGCCGTGTGAAGAGGAATAAAGCTCCAGAACTGGTGGCCAGCCAAGGCCATAGTCACACCCCAAGGCTTGATTAAAGGAAACAAATAAGATGTGGGTGATAAATTAATCCATAAACTGCCGGCTATGAATAATAATTCCTTAGTGCTGCAACAGCCTCAGAAAGCAGCACTGTGGTAGAAGATGCAGTTTGTTGCGACATCGTCGCATGAAAGACAGCGTTCCAAAATCTCAATAAATGATCGGCAGTCATGTTTTGCTGCAAGGTTTGTTCTCACTTCCAGCACCCATGCCGAGGCAAAATTAGCCCAGATCCCATCAGTGTGTAGGAGAAGCGAAAATGTTAGTCCCGTCATGCATAAACGTGCAAGTATATCTTGCAGAAAAATCTCATACGAGCTGAGGTTTTATGAGTTTTTAAGCGGTATATTTACAAAAGTAGAACACGATTGAGTGATGGAGTGGAGATTAAAGGAGCTGACAGTAATGACGATGGGGGTGTGAGCAGGCTAAAACTGGCATAGTTTGGGTCGGTTTTCTTGTCCCACAAACATCCCCCTCATTATCATGCGTGAGGTCGAGCTTGGCGTGAGAGGGGGTGAAAAGCTCTCCCGAGGGTCTTCATTGGGGTAGTAGCATGGGCAGTGACTAGGACACCCATGAGGGAACAGGAGGGTTAGGGGGTGGAATCTAGGGATTGTGCCCCTACGACAATCCCTGACAGCCATCGTTGCTGCCCAGCGTTAATTAGTGCTGGCCTTCCCCAGTCACCAAGGTTGTCCACATCCCAGGGTCATTTAACACGCTGCCTGCTTTGTGCTTGCTCTTTTCTTTGCCAGCTGTGTCACTCTGTCAAGCAGAGTGGAAGCAGACCGCATGATTCTGACATTAGACGTGCGACTTTCCGTTTTTTCACCTAATGTTCGCTGGCCTTTTGGATTTATCACGAACCGGGGATGGAGCAGCAGCAGAAACACAGGTGGTGCTAAAATGACAATAACTGCTAATCCACGGCTTAAAATGACTCCAGACATCATTTGCCGTCATATTATAAGCCAAGGTTTTCCTTCATTGGGGTTTTGCCCTTGACAACACCTCTTTATTGTGGCCTGTAGAAGGGCTGTAAAAATGGTAGCAAGGCACTTTCTAACAATAAAATATATAATCTGTAAAAACATTCCACAGCTTCAGAGAAAACTATCACAGTACAAGACTGAGTTCCTGTCAAAAGTTTACATACACTCATCATGGGCGTGAAAGCCATTAATGTAATTAATTTGAAACATATTTTGAGGGTGGAATGATTACAAAATACAAATGTACAATACATTTTCAACACGAGAATTTGGTGCAAAAGTTGGAATTTATCATGGATTTTATTACACATACCTTTACCCTAACTAATACTTGGCTCCATGTTCCCCATCATCTTACACGTGGAACACAAACGTTTAGTAGCCAACAACAGCTGGCGTAACACTGGCAGGATACTTGACCACTCTTCCTATCAGCAATGCTTGAATAAATTTAAACTGGTTGCTTTCCTGGCACAGAACTATTTTTATTGGCAAACTCCACAGATTCTTAGAAAAAAAACAAAACAAAAAAACAGATTGAGGTCTTAGAGCTTTCTAGAACCAGAATGTGAGCCTGTCTGGTTTTGATTTGTGCTTCAGATTATTTTCTGGTGGAACACCCAAATGTGTTCCAGTTTTACCCATTTGACACAAAATAATAACCCAGGAACCACCAGTGCTCAAATCTGTCAAAATATGGAAACCTCTAAATCATCAATACCTCAGTCCACAGTGAAGCCAGTTTTGAATATCCACTGACGAAGAGGGTATCACTAAGCAACAGAAAAAAAAAAAAAGCCTTCTAAAACATCAATGCATTGAAGTATTATTGAACATTACAGTGACCCACTGAAGCCAAATGCCTCCTGGAAAAGGATTTAAAGATCAACTCAGACTTAAATTGTGACATTAGGCCTGTTTAGAAGAGTCAGGGAGAGGCTTTGAAGCCTAAGAAATGAGAACTGTGGTAGTGACAACATCACGATGACATGAACAAATATTAGTGGGACGCCTGTATGTAGTTGGGTCCGTCTGTTTAATTTTGTCCCAGTGTGGTTTAAAGAGGATTCAGATTAATTCAAAAGATGTGTCAAAAATTATTAGTAGCTCAACTTTCACCACAATATTTATGTTACTGATGAGTGAAACCTTGAATTCATTCTTATCAAAAGATAGACGGGCTAAAGGGCACTGTGTGTGTGTGTGTGTGTGTGTGTGTGTGCGTGTGTGTGTGTTGTGAGAGAGGGGGAATATTCCAGAAATTGAACGTTAAAGTTAAACAGTCTAGTTGAGCCATGTGATCCTCTTTGTGTGGCCAGAATCTTCATTTTTCTAGCCAATCACTACAGTTACTCTTCTCTCTCTTCATCTTTCTTTCACTAAAAGGATTTCTTTCCTCAATTTCCCCAAACGATCCACATAAGGATAGCATGTTTTTTCATATATTATAGTCTTATTACACAATTGAAGACCTCCGAAAAACATGCAGTTAAAATAACAAGCAGTCTTTGTGCAATGTGAAGCAGAAAACAGGACCAAATCATGCAATGATAAACACGAGCTTTTCCCCCTTTTCCCAATCTTCCAACTCATTTGAACTTAATGCCGCATTCATCATTTTGATAAGCATCAGCAATGCGGCCAATATGGTAGTTGAAGAAGGCAGATAGGAGAGCGAGGCCAAAGCTCGTTAGGGCCACCTATTATAACATTTAGGAGTGTTCCTTAATAGAAACATGCCTCAGAGCTGATGGCTTTTAAAAAGAGTGGAGTTTTTGGCTTCCGTGCAGCACGTCATGTCATTAACCGTGAAAGGAGGACCTCAGAGTGTCTCACATCCCTGCTTTCCATCCCTTTTCCACATGTATTAGCGTCCTCATGTCACATTTCATGTGTAGCGGAAGGGAAAATGCGTTGGTTCCCCAGCCGAATGTGGGCTAAAGGGGGAAGGAGAGGAAAAGCCAAGCCTTGGGCAATCAAAGCACGAGAGAGTTGTGGCATTAATGGTGATGAGTAGTGATCACAGACTGTGGTCATTAGACTAATAAGACTGTATTTAAATTAGCCAGGAATGTTTTTCCTTTCTCTTCTACCTCCTCCCCTCCTCCAGCCCTTCCTGTTATTTTCATGGCCATGTATTGGAGAAAAAAACACATATTTCGATTAGGCTTCCTTCCCTTTCATTTCCTTCACGAACAAGCTAATTAAAGGAGGTAGTGCATTTTAATTAATAATTATTTTCCCTCTGTGAAGCGGAATGATATGTTTTTGGTCATATGTTAAACATTTTTGGAAATATGTGGTAATTGTTTTGTATTCTGACCCGGATTGAATTATTTTAGGAGCACAGAAAGTCCAATACTTTGAAATAAAAAAAACAAATAACACCAATACATCTGGGATCTTTTGTTTTTCTTCATCAGTTAGAGAAAATTACTTTAATGATATGAGTCAGCTATGAAATGCATAAGAAAAAACACAATTGTCTAATAAAAACGTTGATAATCTCCTGGAGTTGAGGGTTTTGCATATTCTTTTCAAGAATAACTTGAGCTCACTCAAACCGGATGGAGAATCATTTCCTACTTTCTGTTGACCTTACACATAAAATGACCAATAAACAACATTAAAGTTTGTAAAGTGTTAAATATTTAATGGTTCCAGGGATTTGAACACACTTTCAAGACACTCTTTCTTTGAGTGTTGTTGCAAAAATGAAACACTGTAACTATAATGCTTACTTTAAATAGGACCCAAATAGATGTTTTTAATTTGTAATCTAAAGAACAATATATTTATTTTCTCTGTTAGTTCAGCACGAGGCCTTTGTGTTCTGTCTGTGTTCCAAAAACCTCTGACTTCGTTGTGCCACCCAAACAATGATTTGTCACACAAACTGCATATTTTCGCTCCGTCTCAGCAGCATAAGCCCCACACATCCACTGCCATTGAGGAAATATGTGTGTGGCCCTTGCCCGCTTCATTCCCTCTGGCCTGATACTTTGGGCTCTGGTGTGATTTTGCAGGCTGACAGTGACCCTGGCAGGGATGGGGTAGGACCTCTATGGTGTTCTCCTCTCTACAAATGTCCAGGGGGTGTATATGCATATTTGTGTGTTGAAAGAGAGAGGAGGGGTTGGTTGTTTAGGGGAAGGTGCTTGCTGGGAGTCAGTTTATATTGTGCCTTCCTCTGCCCCATTCAGCTCTGTGGTGACCTTGCAGGGCTGCTTTGCCCACTGGGGAGAACAAGGGAAAGGGAAGTGGAGGGTCATGATCCCTGTGGTGCACGTGTTGTACACAGATGCTAACACAGCCTGACGAGGGTCTATTGGAAACATATTCTCCAGACCCTCGCCACTTTAGCCTGCTCTCTCTGTCTGTGTTTCTCTTTGACCCGATGGAGCTCAACAGCGATGGCTGACCTTTTCTCTGACACTGAATTGTTCCGCCCAGCACCATAGGATCACTGTTTACGCACCCCTGGCTAAGCCCTTAAGGAAGTAGGAGTGTGGCTACACCACATCAGCCAGAGCAGACAAACACACACGCGCATACGCACGCACACACACAGCAGTTCAAGCCTTCTCTTCCTCTCTGTAAGTCTTTTGTTTCTAAAATGTGTCATTATTCAAGTTCACTCAGGAGACAAATGTGAAGCAATGTTTGAATTCATAATCGACAATGTCTTATTGTACTAAACCATTGGGGAAATCTTCATATAGTCAGAGTCTGACATGTGCTCCTGCTTTCATGAGCTGGGAATTTCTCTTGTACGATCATAAAATACATTGTCTAACCCAAACTGGACAGATGTGTTTCATTGTTAGTGCATACCACCCTGAAAGTCTATGTATGACTGTCTTTTGAGCTTTTGTTTGTTTGTTGGGGGGGAATCTTAATGGTCGGCATCAAAGCCGGAGAGATTTTCATCAAAGGGGAGCAAGGCAACGAGCGGAGCACGGTGTGTATGATGCTCCAGCGCTTCGCCGAAGTTTAATCCTGCATCTGGAACGTGTAAATCAAGACTCTGTATATGCTCAGCCCTGTAGCCCTGACAGATTTATACAGCGTGAGCTTGTGTTTCTAAGGCTCCAGAGGCAAAGAAAATGTAAACTTTTTTAAACAGTTTATCACACTCACCCTTGCTCTTTCAAAGACTGAGGAACATAACTGCTTTGGGTGAGAAAGTAGTAGTTTTCACAATTTCCTGTTCGGTTTTATGAGGCAGGGTAGGGGGGTCTTTTTCTAATTATAACAAAGAGAGGTTAACATGAAGCCCTTGTTCCAACATGACACACTAGTTTTCTTTATTTCTTGAGCTGCTATCCCTCCAAATTCAGCACCTCTGCAGTTAACTTCAAGGGAGTATTTCATTTGCTTGTTGGCTGCTTTGTGACTGCTTCTCTTCACAGGCTGAAGTTTGAGGTCACTGTTTAAATAGTGCATGGTGTTTGGCATCAGGGCTGGGGCGATTGAACGACAGTGGCAGGGAGAACTGACATCTAACATAAAGGTTAAGTGACAGGTGGGGCACAATAAGGTCAGCATCGGCGTGTCAACCTTCCAGACCCCTCAGAAACGGGGCGGCAGGAAAAGGCCCCGTCAAGTGCTTGCAGATGTGTCTGGATGCATGTTTCACTGACAAACACGTGGCAGGCACCGCGCTCTGATGGTACCACTGGTCACTTCTAATCTCCATCTTGCTGGCAGAAAGAGTTGCAACACTTCAGTCAAGACCTGCATGTTTTTAATCTCAGACACCTCCAGCTCAAGTGTCTCTGGGCTCACGCAACATATTGTGTCCAGGCTCCAGATAGCCAACATATCACCAGCAGGGCTTTGACCGTTTCGGTAGAAGTTTAATAAAAGCATGATTACATTTAGACAACCATTATTTATTAAGGAAAATGATAAATAGTGGTATTATTAAGATACGATTCCTTACCAACTTTTTGTTAATACACATTTATTTGTCCATTCAGGTCATTAAAATGTTCCAGAAAGATTTTTGTCTTGACATTGCAATTTTAAAGTCTATTGTAGGATGAAAGGAACCTCTGTTTTTTATAAGGCTGGGTATAATGGGCAGTGATGGTAAGGAATGAGACTGATTTACGTTTGGAGACTCAGAGTCACAGCGAAGGACTCGTTGAGATTAATTTTCCACCATCTGAAATACGATGGACAGTGATCCGTCCAATGTTTGTCCTGCGTCTTGCCCAGTGCAAGGATTTAGTGGGTATGGGGAAAAAAAAAAAACAAACAACAACAACAACAACAACAAAAATCGATCAATCAAAACTAGAGATGCACCAATCTGATATTAATATCTGTATTGGAAAAAAAAAATCTAAATCAAGTATCGGTGACAATGTGCCTGATCCATAAAGGCAGATCTATTCATTTTAATTCTATGCTTTGTGCTCTGAGCTATTACTTATTTAACGTTATATTTAGAATTCCTAATTGCACTTTCTGAACCATTTGAAAGGGTTGTTGCAGTTTATTTTTTACATGTTTGACAAAGGTAGTTAACCTATTGTTTTGTCACCTTCCGTGTCTTTATTATTTTGTGTCATTGCCTGGCATAATTGTACTGGCTGAAAAAAATAAATAAATAAATAAATATATATATATATATATATATATATATATATATATATATTTGTGCTGATTGTACATGTTTGACCAAGCTTGTGAAGCTATTTGTGCATTTAATGCTGGACTAGCTAGCAAATACATTTCTAATTTAGAACATTTGTGTCTGTGTTTAAAAATAAGGAAAGCTTTAAATCAGTTCAGCACTGTTTTTCTGTATCACATCAGTATTGACCAGATATCTGTAGCAGCATCAGAAGTGAAAAAAGTGAATCTTTAAACAGAACTTAACTGCTGAAATTCTTTAACACAGGTAAGACACTGTTTGCTCATTTATACAGTGTTCATCCCCACTTAAAAGAAAATTGATCCATCCCTTTCCACATAAAATGCAATGGAGTGTTTTAGGTGCGCTCAGCTCTTCTTCACTCACATGAAGCAATCCTGAATTTGAAGTAGGAGCAGAGAATGGCCCAAGACACATGTTGATGCAACATAACTAAAGCCATACACACTTTATCTCTCTCTTTCTTTCTGGAATGCAGCTTTTGGAATTACATGTTCCAAAGCCAGAGATGACAAGATAAGAATAGATTGCATAGTACAATTATAATCAGCAACACCACCGAGAAATAAAACTGCAGAGCAAATGGACAACAACAACACACTGATTGACAATAAAGAATAATCAGTACAAGAAACAAACCAAAATAAAACTGCAGGGCCTCAACAATTATTGCAGACATTTATCTACTCTCAAAGACATCCATCTTTTAGAGTAGCAGTGCCACATCTTCAGTTTTAGCAAGAGGATAGAGGAGAGAAATATAAGCACTCTCACTCATTATAAAATGATGCAAGAGAATGTAATTATAATAAAAGACTTATGTTGTCTATTGATTAACATACTTCATATCAGAAATTCTAAGCTGAAAAGAGTCTGTTGACTTTTCAGGCTTCAGGAATGTGTTAAAAAATTCAAGTCTTATTTTAAGAGGTTTCTGTCAATATTTTCTATCCTGTCAACATCTCATTTTTTCCCCGCTGAGGCAAGTCTTGTTTTTGCCTGATTGTGCACGCCAATTGATTGACAACTGGCTCCAGAGCCACTCAGGCCTCTTAAAATACCAGGCCGAGGCTTCAAGTTACAGGCCCCGGCCTCAGGCCTCACTATTGTGTGCGTCTGGAAGACTGGCTCCATTAGAGCCAAGCCCAGTCAGTCCCATTCAGACTGCCTGCTTTGTGTACCTCCACCTCAGTTGCTTGCCTACTACCTACAGGCCCTCAGCTAGGTGGGGCTGACAGGGTGTCAACACTGACAAGAACATAGCAACTAGGGAGAGAGACGGGTAGACAGCACACAGAACGAGGCGCCAATTGTGGCAGGACCCCTCAAGAGTCTTTCTGTCTTACACTTCTCACTTATCCTTTGTCTCCTTCATTGTTGGCACCTGTGTTCTTTTTTTTCTTTTTTTCTGGATGTTACAAACTTTCCCTGCTGAGTTACATGCATTGAGGGTGATTGAAAACATATTGAGAATGGGAATATAACTTTGTACCATTTAGATTTCCCACAATGTGAAAGCCTATCTTGCAAATACATACAATGTGGAGTGACTTAAAAAGTGTAGTAATAAGGCTTTTATGGAAAACTCTGTCAAAAAGTTGCCATAATTGTAAAGTTAAGGAAAAATTTAACATTTCTTAAAGAATTATTTAGAATTAAGAAAATTTAAATGAATGGGATTTGCATTTGTATTCAGTCTTTATTCTGAACCCTGGTGCAGCCCACTGGAGCCAGCTATCATTAACAGTCATGTCATTAATAGGAAGATATGTGAACATTTTAATCAGTGCGTAATCATTCAGCTATCAGTTATCTCAAGACCTCTAATTTTTAGAGAACTTTACAGAACAAACAGCATTGTAAAGGTCAAACAACAATCCAAGCTTTGGACATCTAACAGAGCATTGTTCAAACCTTCCTTCAAACATTAAACATGCATAGCACAGCTCCAAACCTTTCATGACTTGCCATTTGGTTAATCTTTCCTCAATCTAGGTAAGAGGAGACGAAGCCGAGAGACCCATGACCCAGGAATCCAAAGCTCAGAAAGAAGATTTTGAGTGTCCTTCATGGCAGGGGGAAAACCATTGTTGAAAGAAAGTCATACATATTTTAAGTTGAAACAGCAAACATCGGGAAGAATGTGCTGTGATCTGATAAGACCAATACTGAAACTTTTGGATTGAAAGAAGAGTGGCGTAAAACAACATATCCATGACAAAACATAGTGGTAGTGTCTTTATTGTGCATAGAGGCTTGTCTTCAACAGATAAAGGGAAGGTGGTTAGAGTTCATGGGAAGATGGATAGCAGTAGAAAAATACCTCAAATGTTAACAGCTTTAAGAGTTGACAAGAACAAGTACCTTCAGTATTTAGGTAAAGCTGCAACAGAATGGTTTAGATCAAATCATTTAGGTGCTAGAATGGCCAAGTCAAAGTGTAGATAAGTCAAAGTCTGCCTCAGTTCAAGCTCATTGGGTTTTATCTATCTTGCAAAGAGGAACTGATAGAAATTGTTTTACCACATCTCTCAAGAAAGTCTACCGAATTGTATTACTTTACCTTTTCATTTACACCTTACAATAGAGTTTACTTGTTCTGCATCAATCCATAATGTACTGTTACAGTTCCAAGAATCATGCATTTTGGTCATCTGAGTGTGTGTTCTGTCTGTCTGCCATACCTGACATTTTAATCAAGCTGAGTTGTGACTTTGCCGTATCCTCTTAGCAAACAGTCTCATCCGGAGAATGCATGTAATGAAATTTGCCCTAAATCATGGACATCAGGCCGGAGGTCCAAAAGGTTAAGAGGAGCACAGGGTCAGGTCCCATATAACGCTCCCTGGGCAGAATTAAAAGCGAAAGGCTTCCTTTGTCCGAGCCACCTCGGAGGTCAAGAAGGTCAGCAGGTCAGTGTCAGGGGGAAGACCCGGCTCTGCAACCATCAATGCCACCCCATCTCCCAACAAAATAAAAAAATTCAAACTCGCCTCCTGAAAATTAGTGTTGTTTTTATGGCCAGGGTTCAGCTCAGGGCAGCGCTGACGAGATTCGTTGTGCCTTAATTGGGGAGAAGAGAAAGTCCATCTCTGCAAACACGCATACTTTCGAGGTCAGAGGACAGGACAAGCACCTGTGACATTATTGTCACTGACTGCTTGTGTTTGGATCTAAATTCAGATGACATCGGAACAAGGGGTTTGGGGAGCAAATTGGATTCGCGTCAGACCCTCGGCTTATTGATAAAGATGACAGATGCTCACATAGGCATTGTGAACCAGATTCAGACGTTAACGCAGTTAACTGCTATTTGCTCACAGAGCTATTATACTAAATGGCATTATGGTGGGATGTGTGGCTGCAAGACATGCTGGTGCGCTGCCGGTTGGGTGCGTTTGCATGTGTGCGCAAGTTTTAATGTCTGAACTAGAAGCTGCTGGTTTCAATATTGAATGGGTGCACAGGCCAAATGGAAGCTGTGGCAGCTGATTGAGACAAATGGTGTTGAGGCTTGACATCTCAACTAGGAGAGAGAAAGTGCAAAAGATGGACACACTCTGTGTAATGATATCATGCTGGATAAATGCCACATTAGAGCTTTTGTTGCCAGCAAGAACACACCGAAAGACACTTAAAATAGATGACTGATGTAGTATTTTTTTTTTGGTGGGGGAAAAAAAAAAGGTTTACAAATTAATTTGATAATGTTAAATATTAACTTGCATGACCTCAGTATCAAATCGGGATAAACAATAGCATCATCAGATAAACTAGCTTGCGGCTGGTCTTGTGTCTTCGGGGCAGATCAAGAGATGTCTGCCATGTTTACATGAAGCGACCCTCATTCTTTTTGTCCGTCCCAGGGGCTATCTGTCTCTGTCTCTGTGTCTGCCTTTCTCTTATCTGACTGTCTGAGCTTGTTGACCCTACCTGAGTTGGTTAGTCATCCTTCCCAGGCGTCACTAAGGCAATTTCAAGGAAGGCCATAAATCAACTGACAGAGCTCTGCTATCAGCGACTGACACATCCGACATCTAAGCAAAGTTTAATGGTGAGCTATAAACATTTATGAGTATACCTTTTGTGTGCAACCCTCTCCTCAAGTGTCTCTGCAGTCCTCTATCAGAGTCTCCTTATCAGGCATATGTTGTTTCAGATACACTGAATTGAGGCAAAATAGACCATTTTACTTACCTTATTGGTTGGAACCATGTAACCTGTTGGTCATGGCTTAAGTCTGTGAATATTGATTTTTGTCCATGGAGGTGATTTAATTGCTTTAGGTCAGAGGCACTGATAAGAACATTGAAAGGTGTGAAAATTCATCTTTGACTTGCATGACTCAAAAGAATATAAACGTGCAAGACTCCCACTTTGTACACACCAACATCAGATAAAGTTGAAGAAAAATGTTGAGTAGAATGGCCATCCCTGGTAATACCACCTTACTAAGAAAACTGCTATTTTTTTTAATTTTTATCAAACAGTAATCATTTATCCTATCAAGATTTTCAATACGTACCAGCAGAAATCCATCTTAAAAGATACAAATCATTGTTTGCAGTGTCTGGTGTTACAGTAGCCACTGTGTCTCTTCAAGTCAGCATAATAGATCTGTACATATCATAAACTCTGCTTGGCACCATCATAAGAGAACACAGTCTGGACATGGTAATGGTCAATCAGCCAGTTAGCCCCCCTTTTCCAGCCAGATTAAGCCTGGACTTTAATGGTGAAATAAGGCAGAACTGAATAGCTGTTACCCGGTCCAGGAATAGTGTCCTAGTGCAAATGAAGAAATGTGAAGTTGAAATTGTGTGTCAAGAGGAATGGGCAGAAATTCTAAGCTACGCCAAGAAGTTTGTGGGAAGATACCCAACATATTTGAGTCATACAGTTTGAAAGGCCACCAAATATTAGTGTTAACCTCTAAACTGAGTTTTATGAAATATTTCTAAAAAAAAAAAAAAAAGTTATTCTGCAACTTAGGAAAAAAAAAAAAATTAGCGATCGTAACTTAAAAAGCAGGATTAAAAATGTATTTGATTTATTATTAAACACTAACTTTATACACAGTGCACATAAACACTGTTGTGGTTTCACACAATCCTCAAGGAAACATTTTCAGGTTTTCCAATAGAGAGAAGACAAATATATTGAACATTAACATTTAAGATTCAACAATTTTCCACAGAACCTTTTGTAAGATTATGCAGCAAAACCTTCTACTTGTAGATCAAAGACCCTTGTGTGCTGGGGCCAGGTGAGAAAGCATGGGTTTAATTAGAGCGTCAACACCACTGTTCTGCACAGTCCAGCTGATAAGGAGACCAGACAGATGACAGGAGGTGCGCAGGGCTGACTGGAGTCAGGCTTATCTCAGGGCGGAGAGAGACTGCTGCCGCCCTGGCTTCCTCACGCGATGGAGGGAGGGGTAGACAAGAAAGATATGGAGAAAGCTGCGATAGGACATTTACCTGTGAGTCATTGGTGCTCTCTTCATAATTTTCTGATAGTCAGCGTAAACATGCACACGGTACGCTGGAGTCAAAGGTTTACTTGGTCACCAGCAAGATCCCAGTGCCACCTTGTGTCACTAAATGTATCTTTATTTATAGAACAAGAATCAGTGTGCAGTTTGTCAATCAGTGAGCTGTCTGTTTTTTTTGTTTGTTTGTTTTTGTTTGTATTCATTGGAATATATTGAATAAAAAAAAAAAACAACTTCTGAGCAACTCAATTTTCTCAGAAGCAAAATGAGGTGGGAGTATAAAACGTGAAAATAAAAAGGCCTAAGCAGATGTTAAATCTGTTTTCTGTCTGTTCTGAAATAAAGGATGAAGTGTGAGTGACTTGAATGACAATCCTTTCTGTTTGTGTATGATAGCGTTTATGAGGATCTTTGGTCTGTAAGAGAGATACCAATAAAACAGGAAAAAAATCCATAGAAGCACTACTGTACTGTGTGTGTGTGTGTGTGTGCGTGTGTGTGTGTGCGCGAGAGCAAGTGTGATTAGCTGAGGGTGTGTGTATGTGTGACTCTCTGGCTCCTTGCTGTCTGCGCCTTGCTCCCCGTTGCTCATTGCACACCACATTATTTTTAACCCGCTGCCTCCGAGAGGAAGCAGGAGACGCTTGGGCCTCTGAAGTCCAGCACAATGAGGAGTACGCTCACACAGCCACCAAGTCCCACACGTGCACAGAAACACTTACAGTTTGCACACCAGCCTTTGTCACCTGCCAACAGACTCCTGGTAGACACACGCACACACACACACTTCAGCCCCAGACATCCATCCTCCACCCCGCTTACACTGGCACACATGACAATGCACTCTTACATGGATGGCCTGCCTTACCTTGATCCCCAAGCGTCTCCACTGTGGTGCAGCTTGTCCCTGTTGACCCAGATCTGGTGGGTCACTCTGGGTCAGTGGGTTGCAAATGGACTGATACTAATTACAGTAAACAGTACCATGTTGAGGAATGTTTGTATGAATTTGAATTTTCATGCATGCATCCATGCGTGTGGTGCAACTGAGCAGTCTTAAATCATGTAAGAGAGAGGTCCAACTCATCCATCTTAAGCAGCAATTGTAAGTCATTAATCATTTGTTTTGATTATCCAAGGAGGGTTTTTTAAAGGATTCGGATGACAGTTTGTTTTTAGTTGTCAGTATGTACCAAAAGCTCCGATCTGGATCAAACAGGACCAAGCATCAAGTCAATCGGGGACCCAGCTCACACTTATTTTAGGAAATGCACTGTAATGCAACACATGTTGTGAGCAAAACCTGCACCCTGGGAGACAGTGCAGTCAAATTAAAATCAACAAAGCATCCATTCACAAAGTTTTGCTTTGAGATTTTTTTTTTTTTATTGAATACTGTACGTTAGCAAGTCAGCAAAGGCCTAATGGCACAATGTCAGGGCGCCTTGTAGGTGTCATTACTAGAGAAGCAGTAGAATGTTGTATGTCATATGGTCATCATATTTTAAAAGTTGAGTCATTAGTAAACTCTCATGCAGGATTTAGTCTATCAATGTCCAACTCAAAGGTTTCAAACACTTCATGTGCTGTTTCTAAACCACATTATTATTATTATTATTATTATTATTATTGTGCATTATTCTGTTTAGCTTGTTTGTATTTTCTCAACCAAACAGAAAAAAATCCACCAAATCAATTTAGACCAGGAGTTGAATACATTTCAGGACTGAGTGCTTCTAGGGTCTGTTTTTGTTTGTTTGTTTGTTTTTGTTTTAACTTACCTTTCAAAAATGTAAAAATGTAATTTAAAAAAATCCTACATGTGACTTTCTGTTTTTGGGCGATACAGACTGTCTGGAAAACACTTAGTTGCCACGTCAGCACTCATTTGCTACTAAAAGTATATCAAAGCAAGTGAATTTGTCTGCCTCGAAAGCGACAAAAAAGTGTCAGTCGTCTGGCAGGAAGCATCAGGGGGAGAGCAAGGAACTACTTTATGTTGCATACAGCTGAGGAAGACATTGGTCACTCCATGACTTTCTCTGGTATCTTTTAAATTTAGTTTGAACAGAAAGAACAGAATGGCAGAAAATATTAGCAGTTTTGAAATTGTTCGTATTTAAAACCTTGATACCACTTGAAACCAGTAACTGGCTTATGTTTACTACTGACAACTGCCACACAGAACCCCACATTAAAAAACAAAACAACAAAACTGAGCTGTGATTTTAGTCATTTTCAGAGCAGCTCCGGGTTTTTTGGTGATGTCTAAGATTTTTTGATGGAATCAGGGAGATTTTACTGTTTTGCATAATTTCTTTTTTCTTTTTTTACGAGCTTCAATATCTCCTTACATTCTAACTGACCTTATTTTCTGTGGCATGCCCACAATGCCCATAATGCCTCAGCAGAAACGATACTGACCAGCTGGGTGGTGGCGCCTTATAAGTATTTAACCTTCTGCATCAAACACACACATGCATACACACACAAACCAGTCGCTCAGTCAAAGCAGCAAATCAGATTGACTCCACCTCTAAAGGCACTGCCATTGAAATCAGATTACAGACGAGGGAGCCCAGAATTTCCAGAGCACAGCATCCACTACTAAATTACAAATTTAGCCATAAAAACATACAACATATTACTTTGAGAAACACAATTTAACACACACACACATACGCATGCGCACATGCATTTATTTTTCTGGGAAAAGTGATCAACAGAGAAAGTGATGGCAGGGGGAAAATTGAAGGTAATTAAGTCCAGCCCTCTTTTGTCTAAATCAATGAGATGAGGGGTCTTGGGCCCTTCTCATGTTGCACCTATTGGTATGACCTTTCTCAGCCCCCTATCTGTTTCTCTTGCTTTGTATTGTCTTTGCAGCCACAATCACAAGTGTAACAGTTTAGCTGAAAGAAGTCTCTCAAGTTTTCATATTAATAACAATCATGATTTGCTCCCCGTTGTCTCATATGTTGTCTTTAGGCAGCCTTCAGTTCTCTCCATGAGGGCTGATGTCGACATCCTGCTTCACAGCCTGTCCAGCCGCCACCGCGAGCAGCCAAACGCCCTGAAAGTGTCTGCCACATTGTTCTCCCACTTGAAAGTCAGCAAAGCTTTGTCAGCGTCCTCTCGTGAAGTCCTTTATCGTATTCACACGCTGTGCTGTATTTTTAGCCCCTCCAAGTTCGCTCCCTTTGTTCCGGCAATTCTTGAGCAATCTTTCAGACCTCCCCACCTCCTCCATTGTATTTTTAGACAAAGGTGAAAAATGGCAGACCTGATGGGGAATAATAAAGGACCTTCCCCTGGTCAAGGGTTGGGTCTGCTAAAGGATAGAGTGGGGCCTTGACACAAGCTTCATCACAGAGTGGTGAATCTTACTTTCCATTTTTCTTTGCAAATTTCTGTTTCAAAAACGGATTCCCACTTGCTATGTTGGTATAGATTACTCACATAGAATATTCAACCATTTTAAAAAAACTGACCTACAAAAGGTAAATACTAAGGGTAACTTGGACATAGAAGAATGTTGAAAAGTGGTTTGACATCAGAATTTTGCCACGATTCAGAGCTGGTGTAAATATTGTCAGTGAATGCCATGCATGTATGAGTAATGGGGACGTGTTCATTGCAGTTAGTTTATGAAGATGAAGCAAATCTGTTTTTCCAGTATTATTTGAACAAGGTCAAAATGCTGAATGGCTTGAGGTGGCTGCATAGTTACTCCATACAGTGTTAATTTTGTTCAGGAACATCTAGATCTCACTTAAACCAACATTTTTGCGAGTGCTAATGTTTGCCGAAGTGATAATGGGAACACATCTTATGTGTTCCCATTATCACTGATGTATAGTCACATCTATACATCAGTATAGATGTGACTTTTTTAACATTACAAAGCCTTCTCCAGCTGTATTTTTTTTTGTACACGTAGCCTTTCATTTACTCAAACATCCTCTCATACATTGTAGAATTCATGTTGGATTCTATTATGTTTAGCTGGTCAAGTCCTGCAGCCTAAAGAACATTATTCCAGATTTCCTTATTTTTGTCTGTAGACTCCTTCTACTGTTTTAGCAGTAGAGCATTGACCCCATGACTTCTGTGTGCTCAGCCTCACTTGTTTACAGTTTGACTTGCCGTTTGACCCAATTATTATGGACAAAAACTGTGACACTCTGCAATGACATGGATTTCATAATAGTCTCTAAGAAAAAAAAAAATATTAAAGGATTCTGTGTGTACAGAATGAAAGTACAACAGTTCATCTTTTTAATCTGTTAGCGGTTTTACCTTGTCAGTGAGCCTTTAATTGAAAACCCTTACTTTTTAATGTAGGTCCAAACACAGTTTTATTTAACTATACATTTGTACTGAACTTAAACCAAAACCTTTTGGGTCAAAATCATGCAGTGTGACCACAATCGTCGCAAATTAAAACCATATTGTTTATTTCTGCTAAGTGGCAACTTCTTATCCAAATAAGTTGGATGGAATAAGAAAGAAGAATGCAAAACTGGCTTAATATCAGAATTTAACACTTAAATTAATATCTTGCATATGAATATTTACGAAATAATTGCTTGTGGAAAGTGCTTGTTGTGCTGTACACGTGATTAGATCAATGGTCAAATTAAGACTGCAACAAAATATGTGCATTCTGTATTCTATTCTTTTTTTAATCCATCCTTTCCTTCATAACACTAAAGGAGATTAACTTTGTGGTTAGTGGGGGGAGAGTTAAGTCACTATTTAAACAATCTATGCTAAAGCAACCGTGTTTCATTTCCTGGTGCCTGCCTTAGTTCCCCTGAAATGGCAATAGCCATTGAAGCCAGTTAAATCACTGACAGCATGATTAGAGAGGGCCACTGAGGACCCAGTGCCTGGGCAACAAAGCCCAGATAATTCAATTTATCTGCATAAACATACACATCTGCTACTAATTTACCACAAATTTTCAAGAAGTCTTTTACCGCTTTGACAGGAAAGTTTGGGCTCAATTTACTTCCTAAATAAGAACCCTCTCTCTCCCCTCCAGAACCAGATACGTGAGGATATTGATCAAGCTGCTCATAATCAGGTCTTAGGTAGTGAGTGCAGCATAAAACAGTACATAAAACATAGTCCTAATGGTGCATTAAGCATCAAAAGACAACTATATTAAATGAGAGGACATAAATTTCTTCCAGCTTGCAGTCAAGAGGGATGTATTTTTTTTTCATATCAGTACAGATATTGTAAAATATCACTCAGATGAAGGAGTGCATTTGTTGCTGCTTCCCAGTTTGTGATCTTTTGCAGAAACTCGGATGAGCAGTAAAGTTTTTTCATTGCATTTTTGCAACAGAACTAATGTACAAACTCTGTAAAAATGCATTTACCTCATGATTAGCACTGTCTAAGACCTACAGAAGGGAAGTGAACAGATGGATGCTGCAGGGCATCAGCTGTAGCCCATTAGACAGGTCACCATGCTTGCCATTGTCACAGGCTGCATGTCTACATTCCCAGGTCATGTTCTGGAAGTAAGGGGTCACCCCCCTTTACTTCCATCCCCTCTTATGAGGTGGGAGGCAAACATGATGTAATTACAGCCATTTAGTTGAGGCCTAAATGCGGGGCTGGCAAATGGTTGTATGGGACTCTGCAAAGAGTAGGCTGCTCAAAAAAGAACCATGAGCTGTATTTATATTCCAGAAATACAATAAGCAACCAACCGCGTTATTAGCGGACATCCTGTTTATTTTTCCAATGTAATTTCTTCACTTTATTATATTTCATTAACCAGGCGTTGCATGGTCACACCAAAACTGTGCTTTTAGCGACGAAACAGGAAAATGTTTGCCTTTATCTCGACAAATTACAACAAGCATGGTAAGCCACATCAATACCACAGGTCATTAGGGTGTTATCTGTGGCTAAATCAAAGAATTGGCAGTGGGAAAAGTGAAACAAATCCTTGGTGCTTTGAGTATGATAAGCATCATTTATCAATGAGAGTACTGCTGGCCCCATTAACAACCACGGTCCCATTAGCACTATCTGCAAGGCTTTTATGATGCCTTGTCTGCCCACATCTGTATGTTTGGGAGAGGAAATCATTAAACTTTGTTTGTGTGAGACACAAGCAGGATTTCAAGCAATCTAACAGCTCGGCCATATTCTCCTGGGGCCCTCTGGTGAGGATATGGTGTTCGGATTTCTAGTCTGTAATATTAGTAAATACATTTAAATATTCAGCAAATTTCTTGTGAAGTATATCTTTGTGTATGGCGACAGTTATAAAAGAATAAAATAAAAAATTAAAAATAGTCAAAAGTACTCTTAACATGTTCTTAACATGTTTTAAAAACTGTAGAAAACTTACCATCAATATCAAAATTAAACTACACTTTCAGGCTACACAATGAATGTAAAATTATATGTGACAGTCAAAGTTACAATCAAGCCATATAGTGAAGCAATCTTAAACATTTAGTCCCACATTTACTGGTAGGTTTGACTTAAATTTTAGACCCAGATATAAGAACATATATTTTTCTCGTTGATCAGAGGTTGTTCCCCTCGTCTTTGGTTGAAACACACATTTTTCAATTCCACTAATCTACTTTGAAAATGAACAAAGGAGACGATGAATTTCCTAGGAAATATTAAATTACAGTGCAAGTTGAGTGTTTAAAGTAAGATAGCTAAATGCATCCAAGTATAATTTAAATAATAGTGATATAATGTTCTCAAATGGGAACGAGTTAAGTATTCTCTCTGCTGTCAATTATGAAGTATTGAGCATTCCCAGAGCTACTGATAATAAGTTCAGGTTCTTGTATTGCTGCTTTGACCTGTTAAAACTGTTTTTTCCACTTTTGAATGATTTCGACATGCTTTAAAGCACAAAAGCTCTTTTAATCCTAATTTTAATTAGACTGGTTCCATTCAGGTTACGTCAAGTCATCACAATTGAAACATTTCAGCTCTTATTGATTTAGTTAAGTTCGGATTACTTTAGATCAATTCATAATATATGTTAGTCTAGCTTAGTATCTATTTATTCAATTTGACACAGTTTAAATCACTCCAGCTCTACTGTGTTATTATTTACTTTTATCTATACTTATTTTAAACTCTATTCAGTTTAATTCTGTTAAATTTTGTTCAATGTAATTAATTTAAATTGAATTAGTATCGGGTGAATTCAGTTCAGTTCAATTAAATCTGATAAGTTCACTTTATATGATTCAGTACCATTAACCCTCACAGCCCTGCTCTCAGCAAGTGCAGAAAGTGCAAGTGTACAGAAATGAACTTATTTTGTATTTTTCTACAATAATAAATAACCAAGGTAAGATTTAGTTTCCTTTTCAACTTTACTGTCAGTACTGTCTAAGACTCAGGGCTGATGAAAATCAAAGTCACGGCCTCTTACTCAGACAGAAGATGAGGCCACTTATGGTTGCTTGCTCAGACACTGGGGTTCATTGTCAAGTATGTTTCCTGCTGCACTCCCTTCCACCTCCACCACCAAAACAAAATGAGCCCCATCTCAATCTAATGAGGTATCTGCTCCAAAGAACACTGGATGTACACACAGACCAGATTTTGAACACAAAATACTCATAGCTACACACATCCGCTCCTCCTGATCAGATGACATCATTAACAATCATTACTGGGACACCAGGAAGTTCAGAGATCTCCGGCTCATAGTCTAACTGCACAAGATCAGGTTAGCCCGCCTGAGATGAAAGATCTGAAAAGGAAAGCACCCACCAAAGCTATTCAACCTCTGGATTTCATCAGGGCTTTACCACTAAGAAAAGGAACACTCTGGTGGTAAAATTCAAGGGAAAATCCAGCTTTTACACACGAGTTTACGCGGCCTCCAGAAAAGCAAATCATTAACTATAAACATTCTTAAGAACAAGAACTATTTTCCCTATTTCCAATATGTAAACTGAATTTGTTTCAGCAGTTTCTTGAAAGAAAACGGAAAAAAGAAGGATAACAGATGTTTGCTTTTTTTTTTTTACATATCCTGTTTGGCAGTGTAGAAATCAGAATCATTGTCTTAGTACACATGAGAAGTTCAACATATTTACTTTCAAAGGAGCATTAAGGCTTTTTCTATAATTCAATAAGGGATATATATATATAAGCCTGACTACAGAAAACTGTACTCAGCCTTACCGATTTGAAGTGCTGTGATAGTCGTTCCTTCATATAAATCCACATGAATAAAAGTATAACGCAAAAGATAAGGTTTTTCTATGCATATAATATTCTGCTGAAGAGATTTATTTGGAAAATTGTTAAATGCTGACATTCTTACGCACCCTAATGACAATGCTGGTCAGAACTGGAGCAGAAACTGCGATGTGTTACTTGAATGCTGCCAGAAGTATTTTGAATTAGTTTTTGTCAGCAGTTTGTCTTCCTGAGGTGAATTTCTGAGATTCCCACAGAGCCCTTTTAAATTTCAGCAAGAGTGTGCTGGTTTAAGTTTTCAAGACACAGCCGTCATCAATTTTTTTTTTTTTCTGACTTCTTCCTCCTTAGTGGATAAAATGATGCATACATTTTCAATTTATACATTTAAGTTCAAGATGAAGACCTTGTCAGTTGGACATTGTGTTATTCACTGATATCAACGTTTGCCATCACACAAATAACGTAATCAAGCAAATTATTTCACAATTTTGTTTGTAAAGTTCCTAATTTGGGAAATATAATTAAAACTGAACAATGGTGACCTGAAAGCATGAACTGAAAATAATAATAAAAAAAAACATTTTGCTGATAATAATTATATGTATATGCCCTTGAATGTTGGATTAGTTTTGTGCATTCAGTGTGTCTGTCCTTTGAAGCTCACATGTCTGTTTCAGGGCTCTGTTTATAAAGGAAGGAGAGAAGAGTGACCTCTACTGTTACAGAAACTATAGACCACATACAGACGATACCCAACACAATAGGTGATAACATTTCTCTCTCTCTGAATAATAATCAAACATTACATTGACTATGGGACTAAACTGTCCAGATACAGTATAAATGTCAACATTTTAACAACATGAGAAAGCATTTGCCTTTTACCAAAAACATATGAAAGTTTTTTTGTTTCGTTTTTCCTGACTTGTCCCTCCAGCAGATTTCACAACATTACAACAATGCCTAGTGAACATTGCAACCACAGAGTTAAATTTATGTGCTTCATCACCATCCACTTGAACTTTCCGTGTCTTTATGAAGGAGGCTAAGATTGGAGCAGGGAGTGCTGGAAATCCTTTGAAAAGGGAAAACAAAAGGTCTACTCTGTTGTGATGAAGCATTCCTCTCAGGAGACCGGGTCTGGGCCTGACTCAACCTTTCACACAATCGGTGGCCAACAATACAACAAACCCTGCCCTCGCAGACCTACTATTGTACTGGAGCACGCCACAGCTGTGGAGAATCACATTTAGGTGTCAGAGGCAACAAATGTTTCTTTAATTGGAATAGTGGTATTAGCTCATGTTTCCTCCTTATGCTTTATGGATCCCCTGTGCCTATTGTTTAGAAGTTCGCGTTGACGTCGCCTTGGCGGCCCCAGCTAATTGAGAGTGTGTGTGTTTGGACTAGATTCAAGGAGGACCTTTGGGTTGTGTGTGTGTATGTGTGAGTAAGACTACGTGCAAGATCATGCATTGTGTGTGTTTCTGTATCTCTTGTGTTTCTCTCATTTACTCTAAATCTTACATTTAATAAATATTTTAAATCTGCATGAATTGTATCCCCTGTAGTTTAGAGAATAGGCTTTAAAATACTTTTGTTAGTCTATAAATCACTGAATGGCTTAACACCAAAACACATGAAATATCTGTTATTATATTATTATTATTATTATGTTATATCGACCTTAAAGATCACTCAGGTTTTCTGGTTGTAGTCTACTCTGCATCTCCAGAATCAGAACCAAACAGGGAGAAGCAGCTTTGAGGGTTTTTTTTTAATCTTCCACCAATGTGAAACTAACTCCTCAGAAAACTGCAAACCAGCTAAAACACTGAGTTCAAGGAACTGGAAACCAGAATGTTGCCTTTGATTCATAATATCTGGAACACTGATCAATAAATTTATAGCAAATCTTCTTGATGATTTTGTTGAGTTTTGACAAAATGTGATAATTGCTTGTTTCACAATTGCTTACTGTACTATGTTTCTGTGATGTAAAGCACTTTGAACTGCCTTTTTGCAGGAATGTGCTTTAAAATAAACTTGACTTTTTAAATTCTTCTACCTAATCTATAGCTTGCAGGCAGATTAAATTAACACAAACAACGGTGACTGCATTTCTCACATTAATATATACTACTGTAAACAATAAATAGATTGCAGCTTTCATATGCTTTAGGCTTATTTGATCTTATTTGCCCCCCCAAAACACCCGTAACATGTTTTCAGCAGGCAGTTTTTTGTTTTGCGTAATCAGCTTTTAATTTGCAGACTTTAAAACACAGGACAGGAAATGAAATATGATTAAAGTTTCTAAATCTCGTTTGTGCCCCTCCACCGCTGTACAAAGGGTATGTTTTTGATTTTCCTGGGGTTTGATGTCAATAGTAAATCCCTATTGGCATGATACATACCAGATTTTTGTTTATTTTTTTTATTTTTTCAAATCTAAAGAAGATAAGATTACTGGTGATCTAGGGCATCAAAGAAACACCAATCTGTCTCTTAATATGGAATCTTAACACTGGTTCATAACAACTTGAGACAATCCAGGACACGAGTGAGAGTATTAAAGATGGTAAGAACGAACAATGCTTGAGTTTCAACTTTCGCTACCTCAATAAGAGCACTGCGCTTCACTAAGTTGTTACTTTAAGTGTTTTATTCCTTGCTTATGTAGGCAGAACAATATCACTGTATAATCCAAACACAAATCATTATTTTTAATGTGATTTAATGAGCACATGCATAATATTTTTCTGACATTCTAAATATGCATTTCAATTAGATAGTCAGATTTATAGAGGCAGCACAAATGAAAACTGTTTCTATGTTTGTGCTTTGATGTCTTCAGAATGTGCATAATTCAGTACTGAAGCATATTAAATAAAATGCATTTCCGTTGTAATAAGAAGGTCTAAAGAATGGTTCTAAAAATGTTTAAATAGACGGGGGTTCAAAAGTGGGTAAAAGAGTCCCTTGTGCTTTTTCTTGAGTCTTAAGACAGAACAGGTGTTGCTGGTCTCCAAGATCAGTGTCAACTGGGGATTACTGTATGTGCTGCTAAGGGATTGTGAACGCAACACAAGATTTACTATCATTTGAACATAGATTAAAATATGGATTAGGAGCAAAGACGCAGATAGTGCTAAATTCACAAGATAATCTGTCGGCAGGCCTTGAAAAAAATTAATTACGTGCAAACAGTGTCAACATGGTCTGTGCATGTGTGGGTGTAATTCAGTGTGTGTGTGTTGCATGAAAAGAGATTATGCTTGAAGGGAATATAGTTCAAAACAATATAATGAGAACTCTAAAATATATATATATGTAATTTTACTGGTTTTGGTATAAATGTTCAATACCTTTGATGATCACGTTGGTATATTTATACTTATCCAACCTTTGGTGATCACATTGGTATGTTTATACTTATCCAAAAATAAGTGAGAAAAATGCAAAACAAAGATTAATCTGCCCTTTTAAATGTATTTATTCTACAGCAACAAAGTCAAGTGTTTTCATTGGGATTTTAAATGATAAACAAACAGAAAAACATCATTTTTTAAAAACTACATGCAATACGTATGTGTCGAAACATCACCCTGAAGTCAGCATCACCCTGCTGTAAGACATAATGGTGGCAGCATCATTCTGTGGGGATGCTTTTCTTAAAAAATAGGGAAAGTGGTCAATTTTTGATCCATGTGGGTGTAGAAACATAAAGCCAGCGATACAAAAAAACTTTTAAAAGAATAAACTAATCCAAGCTCAGAGTAGGAAATGTCTGCTAGCCTATGTAAAAATGTTAAAGCAATGTATCATTTCCAATCCACTTTATAATTATCCACTTAATACCACCACATTTTAAAGATTGTGAATAGTTTTGCAAAGTAAGTGCTAATGAAATTTAAGACGTAACATGTATAGTAAATAAGATGTTAACATAGTTGGAATATATTATGAGGGATACATTTCACTAGTAAGATTTTGCATTACTTGAAAGACATATATGAACAATGGTAAAGGATGATTCTCGACTCATTTTCCAAAGTTCATGTGTGTGAAAACAATTTACATCTCTCACACCCTCCCCTAACTGTGGTCTGTATCTCTGTGGATTGTTTTGCAAATCTAATGTGGTTAGAGCATTTTTTTTTTTGTCTGAGCATATAAGTAGTGAAAGGGTGGAAGTGAGCGGTTGGAAGAGAATTCATTAGTGAGCAGACAGGTGGCTAATGTTACACTCCACTAGTGAAAGTCAGCAGCCAGAGCTGTCTCGTACTCCCTCCAGTTCCCTCTCTCTCGCTCATCGAGCAGTAAAGCTACACCAGCCTGGATGACATTTCTAAAGACAGAAGGCCACTGATTAGAAAACGGTCCACACTGGAACAACAGCCTCCGATCTTTATCAAAGTTGAACACACCCCTTCCTTGACGCCACGCCCTCCTCAGACCCCCCACCTCCCTCTTTTCCTCTTTCTCTCTTTCTGCAACCTTGCTATCTAGCCGCCTTGCAGGGCTACCTCTCTTGGGAGCCAACTATAAGTACTCCATCAGGCAAACTGCATTAGTGTAATTTTGTCCCAGGAAATTAGCAGAGCAGAGCGGCGCCAATTAGAAGTCAATAGCTGGCTTTATTAATCGAGCTAGCCATCGCACTTGATTAAATTAAGCTGTGACTGAGCTCTGTAGTGTGTGCGTGTGCGTGCGTGTGCGTATGTGTTTGAAAATCTTTGTGCATGTATTTATCTGTGTTTGTTTGTTCGTCCTTGGCTGTGAGCATGGACTCGCGCAGAGAGCGGCAGGTGCTGCAGACTTGCTGATCCTGTCTCATTGTGACTGTCTACGGCTCTGTTAGAGCCCAGTAATATGCGGATATTGACCCTCTTTGACTGCAGCCTCTTATTAAGACACTCTGCAGAGCCACTGGCATCAGCTTATGTGGACACAAGCCAAACAACTGGATGAAATAAACTGACATTATTTCACTAGGTACCCTAATAATATTGATCCAACTGCAGGGCAGAAAAGAAGAACATTGCTCTATCAAACAATGACTCAAAACAAGTGAGGCTATGCTTGCCTGTTTTTGTTTTTCTTCTGTTATTTTCAGTGTTAATATGCCTGCTTCATGGCAAGCTGATCTTTTGAAACAGCTTTTCTATTTCACTGAGCTTGCATAAAGGATTCACTCTGAATGCAAAAAGTTATTTTAGAGGATTTAATTGATTAAAGCTGCAATTTGTAATTTTATAAACAATCTGATTTTTTAAAGATTTGTTGAAATGTATTAGAAGTAAAGCGTGAACAAATCGAGCTCCTTTGTTTCCTTCCTGTTGTCTTACTGGCATCTGCAGAAATACGCCATGTAGTCAGAAGCTACCAATCAGAGCCAGAAGGAGGGCACAGTCAATCACACTTCGATAAACACTTTTCCTGTAACTGTAAGTTGTTTTGCCCCATTAGAACATTAAGCAGCATGCACACGAGCATTATTGACAGCGCTAAGACCTTCCTTCTGGGTCTCATTGGTTCTTTCTAACCAGGAGCATTGTATTTATGCAGAAGGCTGTAAGGCTACAGCGAGGAAACAGAGGAGCTCGATTTTTTTCACAGATTGTCTCCTGTTATGTCACAACATGGTGACAGTTTCAACAAATATGTAAAAAATAAATAAATAAAAACTGTCCAAAACAAAATGTGTAAAAAAAAAAACATTTGACCTCTAAGGTGAACAATAAGCTGTGCCACAGCTACAACCTTTACCACGGCATTTGCAATAAGTTAGTCTTTGATACTGCTATGGAGCATAAACAGCTTTTTTTAGGTCATGATTCAGTATCTCAATAAGATTTAGGTCCAGACTTTGACTAGGCTGGTCCAAAACATTCAGTATATTTGGGGATGCCTAATCATGTCGTGTTTATATTTAGTTTCCTGACCCACATGCAGAGAGAACTCAGGGAACACAAAGTAGAAAAGGCAAGTGGTTTGCTCACAATATGTAGAGTGGTATGAAAACAGAGTGTATTATTTTAGGGGACACCTATCGGAGAGAGTAGAGAACTGGTTAGAAAGGAGGAGGATGTGGCAAAGAGAATATGTATTTAAGAACCAGAGGCTCTGCTTACTGGTTCCAGGAAATGGGTAAGGCTCCGGAGGAAATAGGCAGGTTTTTAAATAAGTTGTCTGAGAGCAGACAGGCAGGGGAGCGCTGAGGTTCCCAGAGCATTGTGATGCTACCTTAACAACTCAAGGAGTGTGCATGGAGACTCTGTGACGCTTCTACCACATAGGCTGATCATCGTACGAAGATCGCACACTTTTCCTAGACTTTGCTCTCTATTACATGTTCTGACCTCTGTGTTATTTATCCAGCAACTTCAAGCCAATAATTATTAAACTGACAATTTTTTGTCATAGAACAGTATCTCTGGAAACATTTTACGAGTTATGTCAACAGTTATTGTGTATTTGATGTGTGTTTAACTATTTTCCCCGTACTGCTGCATTCTGACCTAAAAACTTTGGCGTCCTTTACTTAACTATTGACATTTATTTTTTATTTAATAACACATTTATAGTCTATAGTGGTTACAACACTATCTGCAACTTGGAACTAGAAAACCAGTGACTTAATTGACATTCCTCGCTGGCACAATGGTAGCATAGATTCCAATTACTGCCTTGCCAAAGCGGATGAAGGGAAGTAATTCATTGGAAAGACACATTGTGCAAATAATCTCAGATAAATTAACTTTTAAGACCAGGGAAAATGTGTGTCAAGCAGAATAGTCATCATACTCTAAAACAGTGGTTCCCAAACTTTTTCTTCTGCGCCCCCCCCCGTGGTTTCCAAATGGCTGTCTGGTTGAAACGACGCGTGTGACGGGGGACATCGACTTTTTTGGGGGCAAAATGAATGTACGTAGCTGAAAATAGACACCAACATCGGTAGCCTACAAGGTACTTGTTAAGCTTAAGGTTCTGTATTGATATTAGCTAGTCATCTTTTAGCTAACATTACCTGCATCCAACAGCTTTATGCAACTCAGTCGGTTAGTTTGGAGGGAAAAACTGTGAAAAGTTCTTTGCGTTTTGCTGGTTTGCTGCCATGATTCTAACACAAACCTACGTAGCTCCGCACAGCAGCAGCAGGTCTCCTTCACAGGTGTAAACCCAGCGCGAGCGTCGTAGCGCTCATGTTGCGTTTAAAGGCGGCTCGGAAAAACAGGTTACAACATGTTAACAACGGATTAAACAGTTTTAACTGCTGATAAAAGTGACAGAGGACACAAATATGGGAAGTGTGGAAGCCTCTACTGTATCAAATTGACATAGGAATAACAAAGAGTTGGCCATTCTAAGGTAAAAACCCAGCGCATACAGTGTTCATGTTTTTTTTTTTCATCCAGACGGCTTCCCGCGCCCCCCCTGCAATGACATGGCGCCCCACAGTTTGGGAACCTCTGCTCTAAAATTTGAGATTTATGTCAGAGTTTGTTCAGATTCTCTGTAATAAGATAAAAATACTATAATTTTTTTTCTACTTTAAACTACAAAAAAATTCAAGTACTTAAGTTAAGGGAAAAGTTATAACGGTGAAAAAGAAAACAAAATCTGTAAAAAAAAAAGTGACACAGGAGCCATTTTGGCATATCACTAAAAATTATTAGAACATTTGTCAACAGGGGGATGAAGCTATTGTGTCCAGTTGTAGGTAGGCTATTGTGTCCAGTTGATAATAAAATTGTTTTATAAATTACACTGACTGGCCTTTAGTTTGGCAGATTTTTTTTTAAAATTAGACACAAAGACCTGAACATAGAACATATCTTTCCCCAATTACATCCTGTTCGTAGAGCTTCATCCAGATTTGAGTGTGAATTTTCTGTTATTTCTGACCCTGCCCATATGTGTAATCTCAACCTCTAAGCCTTCACGGGCAATCTTTCACATCGGCCGGCTAACACCTGTTCTTGCAAGAGATCAGGATAGGAAAAAAAACAAAGAAAAACACTGCAAGAAAAAAAATGTGTTCAGGAAACAGCATGAATTTAACATGTGAAATGTGCTATTTTTTTGTGGTAAAATATATAGTTGTACTAGATCGCATGTGTAGTTCTGCCTGTTTTTCAGTGGTTTTGTCTGTTGAAATGCATGCAATTTATGAATGTTGAAAAAAGTAAGAGCTGAACTTAACCAGACAAACTGAAGATATATTTACCAGCCGCATTAAACAGCTTCAGAAGGAAATCAATGCCAAAATGAGACAATAACAGATTATAAAAATGCTGTCAAATTTAGAGAAATGGTATAGTCAGAAATGGGTGTAAACGGCATTAAAGCATTTATTTAGGGTTCCTTTTCAAAGCAGAAAGTCTCGGCTGGTTGGTGTTGTTGGTGGTGTCATAGTGTGGATGGAGTTTTAGTTGGAACAAGTTGGGCCTTCCCTTTATGTTCCTACGTTTACAATCACAGGCTACTTCTATCAAGATAATGATTATGTCACTAAGCTTAAACCATTTCCAACTCGATGAGCATGGCAATGAATTTATTAAACTCAAACGGGCTCAAGAGTCACAAGATCTGAATTAAATGGAGCACTCATGGTACGGGATTTACACTTGACAAATTTGCAGCAAATGTGTGATGTTTTTTATGTAAATGAAGCGCAAAATCTTTGAGGAATGTCATATTTTCCTTGGCTTCCATAACTCTGAAGGCGGAGTTATGAACCAACATGGCCCTTAATGTGCAAAAACATCCGACTGCATGAAACTTTATGTACAACACACTTTTATATTTATTCAGTTCAAGTGCAGAAAATGTATTTCACTGCTGCTGAATAGAAGGTCTCTAGTCTTACATTTCAAATGAAAGCCACTTGGAGATCCATAGCCCTGTCTGCCTTTGAGACAAAGTTCAGCAACCACAAGAATGTTCAATATCCACAAAGGTCCACAAAAACCCCACTCTCTCCACACAGACGCACATCATCGTTGGCACTCATCTCACCACTTTTAAAAGTAAATTACCTTAAATTTATCTGAAGATGTGAGTGCCATCAAATTTGAAACTCAGCTTTCACTTTTCAAAACCCAAGTTTACTTTGAATTGTTTTTTTTGTGTTTTTTTTAAAAAGGCATAAAAAAAAACTTTTTAAATGTATGCCACCCATCGTTTTATCCAGCTACAAACATGCTAGCCTGGCCAAGGCCCGAAAACAAAATCTGGCTTCATTGGCCCAGAAAGGACAGCTTCCCCAGGGCTTTGTCTGAGAGGCTGGTGGCTAAGTTGCTTTGACAGCTACATGTTTTAACAAATACAGTTCGCATCCAGTGAAGAAGTGTCTTTGAAGGGAGATAAGCTAAGCAGAGTTTAGATGGCTATTGTTAAGAGGGCTAGAGGGTAGCAAAAGGTTACTTTGTGTAGCTTGTAGCTAGCTGTAGCTTCTGGACAAAGCTTGTCTGCTGTGATTGAGCTCATTACGCTAATGACCGGTGATCTTTAGGACAATGTAGTGTATGCAAAATGGTATGCTGTAGGCAAGTCCACCAGCATATCAATGCTAAAATCTAAAAACTGCCCATTTTATAACTGAAGTTGAGTAAAAACAAAAACTGGAATTTCTAAATTCATGCTTTTGTAAAATGGCCTAAAGTCTTGGACGACATATAAGAGATGCTACAAATTCTTCTGCACCGGCACAAACAGAGGTATAAATACCTCCCAAAAAATTGGCTTGCCGGGCAATGCCATTCAAAATTTAACCACAGAAGCAATAGTACCTGTGGTGGTAAACAAAGCATTTGATATTCATCTCCCCTGTGTCAGGTGGACTGAGTGCCAGCTGGACTCAAAGGGTTGGTGGGGAGGCAGGTAATGTTGCTGACTGCAGAACAGTCTTGGGTTACAAAGTAAAACTGAAAAGATTGATCAGGACTGCAACAAGGGACTTGTAACCACAATGTCTACACACCGAGAATTTAAACTCTTCTGACAAGGGGAAGGAGAAAACAATTGCAGTGCCCTCTAAAAGTATACATATGCTCCGTCACATGACAACCAATAGCAATGTATTTTGTTTGGATTCTATGTAAAAAAGCAAAACGAAGACGGTGTATATTATGAAGTTGTAGTGTAATTATAGTTGATTTTCAACATGTTTTATATTTGAAAAATGTGGCATATGCAAACAATGGGCTTCACAGTGACACAGTGGTGGCGTCATGCTGTGGGGATGCTTGTCTTCTCTACGAACAGGGCAGCAAGTCAGAATGGATGGAAAAATGGATTAAGACCAATACAAGACAACATGAGAGAAAAACCTGTTAGAGGTTGCAAAAGACTAAACAAAATTAGTTTGCATTTTAAGTACTTTCCAAGTAGAAATACTGTACTAATTACGAAGAGATTATAGAGGTACTTCTAACTGAAAAGCCAGTAAATTCCAAATTCACTTTTGGGGGATTTTTTTAACCTTTCCAGATAATTTGTGCAAATGTTTTGGTGTAACATTTAGGTTTGTGCTCTCTTCTCCAAAATTCCCCAAATTTGACAAAGAATCCATTTCTAGCTGAGCCCCAACAAACAGCCTATTCACACCAGCCACATCATGTGAAACATTGCAGAGACATGACCAGTTGCTAACCTCATCACTGCAGAGTCAAACAGGCCTCAGGCACAGCAGTGTGAACGAGTAAAAACACAGCGTGAATAAACAAAATCATAATCCACGGCTTTTTAACACGCTACTTACAGACTTGTTGATATTCCTAATTCCAACCTTCCCTCTGCGAAACTGGGTGAGGACACGTAAACACAACGTTTTAAACATAAAAATCAAAGAGAAGGCTTTGACGAAATTAAATTGGCCCGTCAGTACGGCTGAATGTTTAAAACATTGTGCAAACAAAAAGAGAAACTCTTTCCACAAAATTCAAAACATGCAGTATGGAGGCTTGAAGGGAATACAACTTTCTGGGACGATTTATGGGACTCGCTTTGTTCTTCTTTTCTTTCTTACACTAGTGGAAAAAAACGACTCTTCTCTCCTTATTTTGAGATCCTTCAGGCCCAGCTTTCTCACAAGTGCATCTGTTTTTGTATTTCTCGGAGAACATCACTCATTAGGTGTCGCATCACGACAGAAAATGCGATGCGTCGGGGCTTGTCCTGCCATCTGTCACTGCAGCCCTGCTCAGTGTTTGCGGGTGGCTTGGAGTGATGAGTCTCAATACACATATTTGCTGTTCAAGCACGGCCCAAACAATGGCGAGGTCAGCCATCAAGATGACCCTGACTGTCAAATGCAACAAAATATGAAGATGTTTCAGAAGCTTTTTAACCCTGGGGCTTAATGGCCAGAGATGCATTCTGAACAATTACCATGTAGCTATGAAGCCAGAGAGAGAGTAACTTAACTACAAATTACAAAGCAACCCAGCAGGTTTAAAAAAAAAAAATTATAATTTTCAGAAAGCCAGCATTTATAGATGCATTAAAGGAGTACAGCACTTTTCCAAGAAGCAACTAGTGAAAAGATTAACCAAAGTTTGAAAGCAACTATTTACTATCTACATTAATCCAGGCTATGAATCATGTTTATGACGGGACTTCGAAAGGCTGGAATGTGAAAGCGTGACAGTGACGGAGGGTCGTTGCCAGACACAGGGTCAGATAGCTGCCACAAAAGGTCGCTCAACCCTGTGACGCTGCAATATGCCCAACCGGTGACACTGTGTGTGGCTCACCGGGTTATGAGAGCAGGGAGCGTGGAGTCGAGGCAACAGGAAACAGGCTGCAGAGAGGAAAAATCCAACAAAAATATACTATCATCGCCAAGTGAACCAGGGGAGCTACCATCTCTGGACATTATTTAAATACATCTTTAATATGTTTGTCCATCAGATGTCAACTGATGTTTATGTTTCTTTTATAGACATGACCATCATTTATTCCAAACCATGCAAGTCTTACTTGATTTCAGGATTCCCAAGTCTACTTTCAGTTTCCCAATTTTCTTTTAAGCACATTTTTTTTTGTATTATTTTGCAACAGAAATATGAGAATTTAAGTAGCGTATTTAGAAACATTCAATGTGCAAGACTTTTATACTCAGTGGAGATTTGCCAAGTAATTGGACAGTGGACAGAGCTACAATGTGCTGACAGGACACACTCTTGAATATGAATGTTGTCACTGCATGAAAATGCCCTGAGTAACTGACTCAATAAGGTAATTTTGTACTAATGAGGCCTTTAAAATGAAGACTAAGAAAACAGAGACATGAGTTGAAAAGTTAAGTTTCTACAAGATACCAAAAGTGACTAAAACATGCAATGTGGTTTATTCAGGCTTTTCAAGCGGCTATGAAGACATATGTTGATGAGATCACGTGTTGCTAAGTGATATAAAGACTTCACTTTCTGACAAAAGCTGGTTTTATACTGTAAAATTCTATGCATGTTTTAAAGCACTTTGGTGGCAAATCCTTTAAATAGTTGCATTACATACTGGTTTGGTGGCGTAATAGAAACGCGAAAGAGCAGCCTGAGGAAAACAGTGGGTATTGCCAGGAAGCTGACGGGAATTACTTTGGATGATTTAGAACTCATCCCTAAGCAGAGATCTTTTAATATGGTAGAAAATGTTCTTGTTGATCAGAAGGATCTACTTGTTACTGCTCTCAAACTGCCACCCTCAAAAGGTGCAGCTACACAGCCCTCTGAATAAAACAGAACAAAACAGTCCTTTGTACTAAAAGCAATTGTGCTTATTACATGTAGAAGCAACAGTTTTGTTGTTTTTTTTTTTTTTTTAACTGGTAGAACATTTATGTTTCTTTTATGAGAACATGTTGTGATCAATTATGTATTTATTGTTTATTTATTGTACTTTCAGAAATGGGATGACCTTAGTGGATGATTAAGTCACATGCACAGAAGCTGTGCGCTGCAGAAAATGTTGTTGATTTTGTCTGCAGTTAGTTGTGTTTTGAAGGAGACTGCATGTGTTAGTTTAGTATTTTTTGTTTTGTTTGTGTAAATGACCAGTGCCATGCGTTCACTCACTGAGCCACATTTCCCTATTGGGACAAATATTTATTCTATTCTATCTGCTTCGCAGGATTTAATCAGAGCTAAAATAAAGGGCCATGTCACAGTTTTAATCACTGTGTAAATGCTTTTTATCATCTCTATTTTAGAATATAAATACGTAACTGTACACCAAACACCAATGGCATTTCACACAAAAATAATTTTCATGCTTTTATCATCATCAGGACCACTTTAGATTCAGACAAGCATGGAAATATCCAATATATGATTCTCCTAACCTTACTCAAATATTGTAAAGTGGTTTATAGTTTTTCAGTGTCAAATTGTCATGGTAGGTGTGATTCAACAACCCCAGGCATCCAACCAGACAGGCCAATGAAAGGCGTGGAGAAAGACAAGTTGTGTTATCAGGGCCATCTGTTGGACACAGCCCAGACGAACAGAAGTAAAGTCATCAAGGCCCCAAACTGATCACAGCACCTCAGGGCTATGTTCACGGCGCCATGTGAACTTTGGGATGAGGGCAGCGTCTTTACTCTGTGTTCCTGCGATGCCTGTCAGCACGTAGGACTCCGACAGTTCATCTCCAATGGATAATTGCTTTACAGTGAAACCATGCACAACGAGACAACCCCTGCAGAGATTTTAGAACAAACACAGGCAACGGTCACACAGAGACAAACCCGACCCTCACCGAGCCAGTCCCTTTCATGATCTGCTTTAGTGTTTACCTATAACCCATCCCTTTCTAAATCACAGCCGGCTGCCTATTAAAACAAAGCTAAACGATGGCAGCAGAGCCTTATGAATTAGTATCTCCTCCGTCATGCCTTATATTTCTTTCTTTTGAGTCTTTTCCAATCCTTACTCATAACGATTAAGGGTTGAAGACGCGGTCAGGACCTCTAAAAGGGGCAGTCGTTTCTGTCTTTACTGCTATCACAAGACCCGTTTTTGAGAACGGTTAGTGCAAGGTCAGATGACATACAGCAGTAGCATGATACTGAGCAGTGCCAACAATGAAGCGCACACAGACAGTCTACCCTACTCATTCATCTCTTAACCTGCCTAAATGTAACAAATTGAGAATGTACGAGACAATTTGAAGGTAAATTTGTTTTTAAACATTGCTTTAATGCTGAGGGATTAAGTAATAATTTGTTCTTTCTTGTCGCTGAATTTCACGTCTGATCTCAGTTTAGGCTGACCTAATGTACGTCTCTTATTTTTCATATTTGAATGGTTCTCTCCTTGTCAAACAAATCAAATGATATAAGAGAAGATATTAAGAGAAAACCCAGAGAGTGAATTAGTCTGTGCCAGAGTGCTTCGTGCAGCAACAGACAGATCAATATTTACAGACACTCCCCAGCTTTAGACGGCATTCATGTCGGATAGAACAAACACGACTCATTGCAAAAGCAATGTCCAACCCACACACTGCACCTTTACTCAGACAAAAGTATACACTCTGTCTATTCTCCCTTTCTGACTATACAGAGACATAGGGCCCTGAGACAAAAGCAGCAGCTCAGGTAAAGGTTGACAAAAAGTGCATGGATCGTTTGAGTCCAACACGCACGCAGACACGCACACAAACCAAAGGCTGTCTACATCCACCCTGCAATTATCTCCTCAGAGACATAATTCTGGCAGTTAAGTGGCTGGCTAAAAGCATGTGTACACAAACAGAACCCGACAGAAAGGTTGTGCACACCGATTCTCTGTCGGTTCCGTCAAACACCTGATAGATAGCCATCGCCCAGCTTGAAGGAGAGCGACTCAATCTAACCTCACAGGTGAGTTGAGCTGCGAACGTAATGCGTGGCTGCATGTACACAGGATTACTAATGTGTACACAAAACTAAACAGCCTGAATCCATCCTAAGCCAGCAATTAGTAAATGCCTGGTGGCACATTTTTTTCTCCATCAACTCTGTGACAAATTCAAAAACAACAAATCTTTAAATTGCCTCGATTCATAGAAATGAGTGGAAACATTTTGATCCAATTCTATTTGGTCACTGTGTGCAATCCATAACATTTTTCTTTAAATTGTGATCCACTACGTTTAAAATTTAATTATTGATCGATGAATAGCGAACAATAAGAAAAAAAAAAAAGGAATGATCCTGGATATATTTTTTTACGTCTGTTTGAGTGTTTTATTCATACAGTGTCTTTAATGAGAAGCTAATTTAACAATTTTATTACAATTTTACATTTTTAGATTAACACAGGTTGTGAAAGATTGTGGAGTGGATGGTAAAATGACTTCCAATGGTTTTCATCTGTTTTCTTGCACAGTCTGAAAAGTTGTGTAACATACAAGTTATTTAGCATAGTAACATGTTGTGCTGTTATTTTGGAGTACGCTCATAGCAGTTTCACAAATCTTGAGGGTTAAATGTTTGCCCACAATCTGTTTTATCTGTTGCTAAGGAAAAGCAACCCCACAGCATGAAGCTGTGGAAACTAATCTGGTGCTACAATAGCCGCCTTGGATGCTTTTCACATTAATAACCTAATTACCTGTCATATCATTTCCCTTCTTAAACCATGTTTCATACACCGTGCTAGATTCTTGCACCTTTGGATATTATTAACAATGTAACATGAAGTTCTCCGCCATTTTGCTCTCTGACCTTTCAGGCTGTTTGTTCACGAATGCTCTCTAACATACAAGTGAGGTCTTCACAGAACAGGTGTGTATGGTTGTGTTGAAACAAAATGTAAAAAGCGAGAATTTAAAAACGTTTTAGGGTCCGTATGATTTACAAAATTAACTTATCCCAAAAGAAAATCCAAGGGCATCAGAATAAAAGTATAAAATGTCTGGCCAAAAATGCCTCCATTGCAATCTTTTTATGAGCCAGGAGTAGGTCATTTTATAATTGCTAAAGTCAGCAAATCTAGCTGTAATGGGATGGGTGAGAGTGGTAACTTGAGCCAGTGTGAAAGGACTTATTGTTGCTTGGGGTTAATTAGGCGTGACAAGCGAGGCGTGAACAGATTCCCATCATTACGCCCCCTAAAAAGCCCATTAGAATCAATGGTCCACGCTTCAGTCAGACATTCTGTCTACCAGCCAGCCAGCCTCCTGCCCCTTTAGCAGGACACTGGATATGGTTACAGCCATGCAGCCACACCTAACTCAAACAAGGCAACTCTATAGCTGTGGCCCTAACACCCTTAGTAATGCAATTGACGCCATGTTCAGGGGGAAAAAAATTGGGAAAATGATGGAAGCAGTTGAGGTGGATGTATGTGGGAAACGAGCACAGGAAAGACTGCGTCCGAAACCACAAGCCT
Source organism: Poecilia formosa (assembly GCF_000485575.1). Classification (NCBI taxonomy): domain Eukaryota; kingdom Metazoa; phylum Chordata; class Actinopteri; order Cyprinodontiformes; family Poeciliidae; genus Poecilia; species Poecilia formosa. Next base: position 4,788,809 of record NW_006799945.1, read on the forward strand.
GTCCGTTTGACCGAGGCCGCGTAACAAACAGCCAGCACAGCTGATAAACTGCGGGATTAGCAAGCACTTCTGGAGCCCAAGTGGCCCTATCAATACAGGACCGGATCCATTGATCTGTTGTCTGGCCGGGTGCTGGGGCTAATTCCTGGACCTTGGCTCTGAGTGCTCCTCACCAGGGAGGCAGGAGGAAGGCGGAGGTGGGGGAGAGACTGGCTGGCTACTAGTGGCGCCATCCACAGACCCTACTTGGATTTTAGGGCTCAAGGCTTACCATATACCAATCCAATAACTCTTTTACCACAGCATGGCTGATTAAGGCACCGGTCATTGTTCAGAGCATTCAGTGCAATGGTGAAATTGTGTAATCCGACAAAAAAAAAAAAAAAGCGGCACTAGAATAAAGTTGACATCTAAAGCAGGTTTGAAAACCTCTATCGTCCAGAATTTGCAAAATTCAAAAATAGAATACCACCTGTTAGAAATGTAGTTAAAATTGCAGCAGAATAACTTCACATTAGATGTTTTGGAAAAACCTAAACTTAAAGTTCGGTGCAGTCAATCAGCAGGGGAAAGGCTAGAACCTGCAACTGCAAACTGGGGTGAAGTTAATCAGAGTTCTGGACAGCTGAACATTGTCAGAAACAGAGAAAGGCTCAGGAATGAATAATTGACTTTGTGTAATACTCCTGCCTCCTTCAGCATCGATGAAGCGAGATGATATGCACTTACTAATTAATATTTCACGAGTCAAGCTTAGTGACTGCCTGGTTGTCTGATTAAGTGACAGTTTCATTCACTTTCGGGTTTGATGGCTGCACCTGAGATAATAGAGCTATAGCATCCTCCACATCTTGGACAAGTTGGTCCCCAGAGCAGCTGAATGCTGAGGGAAAAAGGGGAAACTTATTTGTAAACTGCAACAACAGTGGCAGGGTTTTGATCATTAGCAGCTTTATGAAGATTTATTAATGTAACATGCTGTTTTGGTTCAAAAAAATAAGTGCTGTTAACAGCACTGGGAGACCGATTATATGCTATGCAGTTTGTTAATTTGATGTAATCATCAAATGCTGAAAGAAATAATATAAACAGTCAGAAGCTATTTTATTAGGCATGTTTTGCCAAAACATGCTTAATAAAGTTTCAAAATTTATTATTTAGAAACTGTCAGGATCTTGTTTTTTTTAGTTTGTTTTGGGTTTTATCTATATTTGTGTTTTTTATTTTCTTATTTCCACTATTTGTCTTGTTTCCATTTTTACTCCAGTTCTTTCTTAGTGATTTTAGTTATTTCTCTTATCTTGTCCTTTTTTAGCTCCTCTAGTTATTTTATGATTCTTATGTCTAGTTATTTTGTTAGACTGATTTCATAGTTTCCATTGTGCTCTCCCAGGCCCCCTGTGTCACTTCTTCTTCCTCTCTCTCTTCCCCCACACCTGCAACCCATTAACTCATCAGTCCAGGTCTATTGTTCCAGCATTCACTCCCCCAGTATTTAATCACACCTCCTTCATTCACTCCTTGCTAATAGTAAAATATGTTTTATCTCATTTAATCCCCCTTTCAATCCCATTCAAAGTCAGTTAGTGGTCATTCAACAAAAGCACAGTTTTGCTAATGGGACGTTAGCAACGTCGTACCATTAAAGCGCAAAATAAAGTCTGGAAGTGCATCTAAATTAAAGAAGTGCATCAACAGATAAGGCAGCAGTTCTTCTATTATACATGAGATATTCATATCATCCACAAAGTCCAAAGTAAAATATGTGTTATCTCATTTCATCCCCCATTCAATCTTGTCAGCGCTTTCAGTCACGGCCCCCTCCACCCCCCTATCTGCCCTCACTGGGTCACCTCCATCTCTCCATCAGCTCTTATCTTTTAGTAGAACCATCTCCATAAAATCAACTCAAAAGAACTTTTCACCTTGAAATTCCTCCCAGAGACATCCACCATACCTCTCTGCCTGCTTTAGAGAGAAAAGCCATTCATATTTGATTCATGTATTAAACAGAAATGGCAGAAATGTCTCCTGTAATCGTGATGAGTGTAATCAAGCTGGCTTTTGATGGGCTAATGACTGAACGCATGCTCCACTTGTGAGTGAAGAGCAATATTGTATTTGGCAGCTGTGTCACATTTTTCAAAAAAAGCTTTTCTTTGATTTCCAGACGAGGAGTCCCGAATGTTCAGGTAGGATTTACATCATTTTTTCTTTGTTTCTTAACTTTTCTGTCACAGAGAAGAAAACCTGCTGTTTAGCTTATGAAAAGGACTTTTCTTCATTTGTGAAAGTTTCTGGGATTTAAAATGTAGATAATTTACTTAATTTTGTCTTGGTAGACTTTACAAAGTTTTGGCGGAGATTTTCATGAATATGGACATTAAAGAACTTTGAAGTTAATTACCAATTAAATTTTTGGGGAAAATGTGTTTCGACCAATGCTGAATGTTTCAAGAAAGCAGCCTAATTATATGCAGGTCGCACCATTTGCGCTCACACCATAATGTAAATAGCTTCCCCTTCCCCTAGTGCTGCTTCGGTCTTTTTCACGACTGTATTCTGTATGTTATGTTACTTTTATTCTGCTTTGTCTCAAAAAAAACCCCATCTAGTAATAGTTAAATCAGTCCATGTCTTCCAGCTGCAAATGGTGGAAAGCAGGAAAACGGCAGGAAAAAAAATGTCGCTGAAATGGGTGTAATGTGTCGTCTAATCGCTACATGTGTGAGATCAAGCGAGTTTTGATGAGCTAGCTGTTAAAGTGCTCCCCATTTTTACGCCGAGATGGATATTACAGTTGGCAGCCGTGCCACGTTTTTCGGAAAGCAGTTGTCAGATTTCCTGACAAAAAGGTGCTCAGTTTGAGTCTCTTTCCATTTCCTTCCTCGACGCAGACTTGTTAAGGAGCTTCCAAGATCTGCAGAAACATTGCGCTCAGCTGAAACTGAATGAGGAATTACAGTTTTTTTTTTCCTTTCTTTGCATACAGACATGCTCTGATCCAGTCGTTTCCAGAACACAGCCAAAAAATCATGTTGAGTGTGAGTTGAGTTTATTTTGGAAAGTCTGTTTTTCCACACATCCATCAGCATCATATTTTGTGTGATTTGACTTTTTCCATGCATACGTTTTTGGTTGCATGCTGTTTTCAAAATCCCGAATGCACATAATCAAGTCTGACACCCAACCTGAGGCCCCTTATGTTCCTCACTAATTTTAACCTCTTTCCACCTTCCTTCCACCATTCTGACAGGGGCCAGGCCTGAGCTCAGTTCATTTAACTCTGATGGTAAATAGCTTCCAGAGCTGTGCCAAGCTTCTTATTTTCATCTCCAAATCTGTACAGACTCGGGTGAAATTGACCACAGAGAAGAAAAAAAAGTTTTCATCCCTTCCTTCTCACAAATATAAAGAAACAAAACAACAATCATCTATGACATCCAGAGAGTTCTGGCTTGATTAGTGGATTTAACTACATAGACTCCATCTTACTTATTTAACTAGGCGCCACATCTATCAGTGGTAGAGGAGATGCACCATACAGAGGCTACAACACAGTTGTCCCTGGTTCAATTCCTGACCCTGCATCATTTGCTTCCCTTTCTCTGTGCTCTTCTTGCTGTCCATCTACTGTCGAAATAAATAAAAAAATAAACATACACAGAGAATTGTAGGGTTCTAGCCTGAGAACGTAATTAGTGAGTGTAAGGAAGCACTATGATATTTTTTATAGGTAGTAGAACAAAGAAAAACATTTCATTTTGCTAGACACAATAGCCAAGGACTCCCCTGAAATGGAGGTCTTTAATCTCAGTGGGGTTTACTTTTCTTGAATGAGATTCGTTTTTAATTACAATGAAGAAGAAACATGATGCGGTTTGTGGCCTAATATTTAAACAATGTTTCATACTTTTCTAGAAGTTGTTACCATTTTCTGAATGAAAAAGTAGAACAATTGCCAAAATAGGCCTTCATTTAAAAAAATACTCTTCAGTTTGAATACACTTGGTCAAAGTTACTAAAGTTCCTTAAGTGGGATTAATTAGTTAAATTAAGAGATTTTTAAGCTGTTGTCCTACTTTAAAGTATATATTCAGGTTAACTATGATGGTGTAACACAATATTATTGTATTAACTTTTAAATTGAAACTCAATGTGATCCTAAAAAAAACAGTAGCTTTCCTTGTGCATTCAGTTTCTATTTTTTTTTGTATGAAACTCTAGAAATGATTATTTGAAGTGAGTGTTTTTAGTTTGAGAACTTTTTGAAGTTGGTCCATGACTGCAGTACGTGAAAGTAAAATGCTGCTTCACTCCATTTTCCTGTCACACGACAGGAAAATACATGACTCTTTTAAAAAAAAGTCATGTATAAATCACAAGTTAATTCATGTTTGGAAAGAGTGATTTATCTACACTTAAAAAGACAAACAAACATTGTTTTACTCTCTAAACAAAACACACAAGAAAACAAAATGTGTCTTACAAAACACTGGTACACTCTCCCCCATTAAAATTTCTCACTCCCTTTGGATTCCTGTACTCATCTAACTTTTAAAGCACCCAACATTGTTTCGATCAGATTTTTTTTCTATGTTATCATTTTACCAGTTTTTGGTGAATAATTCACTGATATGTTTTGAGTCATGTTACAGGGTCCAGTTCCTTCAATAGGGCCAGACGTCCATGAAATATATTGACTCATATTCTGAAGAAAGGGAGCAGCTCATGAGTTTCCCTGTTGTGCAAAACAGGACTGACTAATAAAAACTTCTTATCAGCAACAAAAACTTCCACTTTTGCATAATATGTCTCAGCATTTTGGGCACAGTGTAGAAAGAAAGTGACAAAGTAACACAAAAGATAAGAACACTGTTTAAATGTTGTAACTATGACTGGCTGTTTGTCACTATAAACACTAAAGCTCTGACATCTGTTTCAGAGCTTTCTGTTGGCACTGAACTAAATGGCTATTTCATAGTTATTTTTCAAAGAAGTCTGAACTACATTTCACAGTCTCTGGTTCAAAATCTAAAATATGTAAACTGGCCAAACCTGGACTTGGATTCTTCATGAAACCCATGACCTTCGTTCCTCAAGAACTGGTGTTATTCATATTTTGCCAGATGCTGACCTGGTCCAACATGCCTGTATAGAGTGGATGGTTCATCAGCAGCCTTTTGCAGAACTTGATGTCATTTTGAGGAGGTCGATTCCTATAGAACAGGCAGGATAAAACTCTGAGTATCCTGCCTCAGAGGATCAACTCAAGACAAGCCGAACCTGAACTGGAATATTGTGCACATTATTTAATACTAATGCCAAATCATGAAGGTGATTTGCTGGGATTCTAACTGAGAGGCATTTGTTCTTTATTCCACCAGTGGCAGTGCTGCCTCGCCAGTTCTTAAGCCAACAACATGCCGAATGTCTTGTTCTGAGCAGGATGGAAATAATTTCACCTTTTGTCTTGCTTAGATCTTCTGTTCGAGAAAAGGGGAAATATTCAGCAAGACCAACAATTGAAAAACTAAACCTGTAAATGTTTCCGAGACAAACTGGTGCAGTTTTCACAAGAACATAATTTTCTTGCTTGCTCTGTAAGGGATTTCAGCTGTTCAATTACTCGAGGCCTTGTTTTTAGTTTATGCTTCCTCAAATGTTTTCAGTGTGACAGGTGCATCTCTGTCCCTAAATCATTGTCCAAAATTGCTGCATTGTCACCAAAGAATGGCGTGTTTACAGAACGAGTGAGGCAACTTATTCATGACCCGCACGAGATGGGCTGTAAATTATTTTGATCGCTGACACATAGTTAACACCTGCAATGTTTCTTCCAAATGGACCTGTGATTGCAAGGTTGAATTGGTTCCCCACCAAACTGTTTTCCCCATCTTTCCTCTGCGTGTTTTTCTGGCCCGTTTGGGACGTTTGAGATGATGCTGATGAAGAATTATGCTTTGTTTGTTTTAGTTCGAGGCGAGAACATATTTCATGGTGTTGGAGGTCATAAGGCAAGTCAAATTCTATGTGATGAGGACAGGAAATGTGAGCCTTTAAAGCTCTTTAAGTGATTCTCCCCCCTTGCTATCTTGGCCTCAAGGCGAAGCAAGGCTTGTTTCAACACACCCACACAAAAGAAGACCCAGAGCCACACGGAGGTGATTTGTGAGTGGCTGCTGAGGGCAATGTGTGGTCACAAACCGAAGAATGGCATGACGTTTTTTTTGGAGATCAAATAGTGCAACAGAAGGTGCAATGATTAACAAACCTATGATCACTTGCCTTATCGTCAATTTTTAGTTTGAACACTACACCCACAGTGTCTGCTCTCGCTACAGATGCCAAGTACAAGACACTCTTCACCAATAAAGTCAGCTTCTGAAAGGCTCCCTTTCTTTTTCCAGCTAATACAAAGTTCATTTCAGGGCCGCAACCTCCTGAGTGATAAACCGCCACTATCGGCCCTATTGGGAAAAGTAACGGAAACATGCCTGGGAAAGCACAGTCGGGGTTTTCCTGCAGCAGGAGTCAAAGTGACATGATAAAGGGTGAACAGATGACTGGAGTGCAGCGTCTGCATGCTGTTTATGTGTACAGTATCCCTTGTGCCCGTCTTGGCTCTCGTCCAGCTCAACTCAGCTGAGTTCTCAGACAAGGAGGAAATAATTGCTCCACTGATCGCAGTATGAGAGAATTTTCCCTTTTTTTCTATTACTAAGAGTTAATAAAGGCCAAAAAGCCCTCATCATTACAACTAGCCAGTTGTTTCTTTTATGCCTTGTGGCTGATTCATTATGGGATTTCACACATGTGATCATATTATATATGTGAGAGTGATTCAGGGGCCATGCAAGGGAATCTTTTGCTCTCTTTTCCCTCATGTCTCTGTTCTCTGTCTCCTTCACCTCATCATCTCTGGCGTCTCACCACCATGAGGGAAGGAAGCCACGGAGAGCATCGGGGTCCGATCTGCTGAATGGGTTTGTGTATGAGGTGTGGGGATGTGCGCATGAGAGGAGACCAGATACGTTTAATGGCATGGCATTTTTGACACAGGCCTCCGGTGAAGAGGCAGACTAGATGAGGCCCACATTGCGCAGATATGCACACTGCAACCTATGTGCACACACTCATCCCTGGAGTGTGCCCCCCTCCTCGTCAGGCCAAGTGGTGCTCTGCTTTGATCTTCACACTGTGGGTCAACACAAGCTTCCGTCTCTCTCTCTCTTTCTCTCTCTCTCTCTCTTCTTTCTTCTTTTTTTTTTCTTCTACACTCTCTCTGTCTCCCTCCCTGCAGCCGTCTCGATGGCTGGCCCGACAGCCTTGGGGTGTTTAGGTTCTGGAGGGATCCCAATTTCCTCTTCTAATCATGACATCATCCTGCCTGAATAGGTTAAAGATGTGGCCAGGATATTCCCCGCTTCCTTGTTCTGCAGCCTCCCATCAAATTACATACATTACAGTACAACAGACTCTATTAATTTATTGAGAAACAACAGGAGCTCGGACAACCATGGAAAGAATGAACGCACAGATTGCTTGGGCAAATGTTCAAATCATGTCTGACTAGCTTTCCGTATGTTTAATTTATTTAGCGGTAAGTGTGTCGGCGTTGCAGTCCAGACCCAGGTCATGAGGTAATTCAATCGTCCATCCATTCCTCAGTAGTTCGGCGATCGCGTCCCAGCCTCGTGCTTGATTAAAGGCACAGGCTGATTAGAGGTGAAGAGTGGCCGAGGCCTGCCTGACCTGTCAATAACTGTTAACCTCACCTCCGCTAGTTCGACTAATCACTCCAAGCGGGGCTCGTCTGGCAAGCTTTGTGCTGAGTTGAGGGGGTCTTCTCTTTTCTTCCTCCCTAATCAGCACAATTCAACTTTGCCATTTTACATTCCTGGAGTCCATAGCCTTTATGTCTATCCATGCTATTCATTTAAATGCTTTGGCCTTAACAGTTAGACCAAAATTTAATGCATAGCTCTTTGTCCCCCCTGAACTTTTACACATTTTGTCACTTCAAGGTGTTATTATTGAGATTTTTTTCATGATGGATCGACACAAAGTAGTGCATATTTGTGAAGCTGAAGGAAACATTACTTGTTTTTCTGAATTTTTCTTACAATTAAAAATATAAGATACGTGACGTGTGCGTTCACCTTCCATGAGCTCTAGAACCACATTTTGCTGCAATTATTCCCACAAGTCTTCTAATGGTATGTAAAAGCTGTGCACATGCAGAAACAGGCATGTTTTCCATGCATAGTCATGTTGGATGGAGTGTCTGTAAACTGCAATTTTTAGGCTTTGCCACAATTTTTAAGTTGGAATCTATGGTTGGGGTAGCCCATACTTTAATCCATCACCCATACCTGTGATGGAAATCTAAAGATTTCCATCCATCAATCTTTAGATTTCCATACCTGTGATGGAAATCTAAAGATTTCCATCACAGGTATGGGTGTGCATTTAGACTCATTGACTGGAGGATGAAGCTTCTCACATCTTCTGTAATGATGATGACCATGACCATGTTACGGTGTATGTGTGGTGTGTGTGTAGAGATTTGTGAAATGTTAGTTCTCATTCACACATAATGTTTGAATGTTGGCTAAAAAGTTAGGTTTGAGCCTCATCAGAGCAGAATACTTTCCTCCATCTTTGTTGTATCTCCTAATGGCTCGTGGTCAACTCTGAAGGAGATTTCTCAGAGCATTCTGTCTAATGTTTTTACGTGACTAATAGTTGATTGATGATGGTATGTCCCTCTTGAGCTGTATAAGTCTGCAGCTCTTCCAGAGTCACTGTCGCCCAACTTGTCAGTTTAGGAGGATGGACTTGTCTTGGTAATTCTGCAATTCTTCCTTGATGTTTTCCTTTGAGGGATATTAAAAGAATTGCCAGATTGTTTTATAACCTAACCCTTCTGTAATTCTGTGACCTATGCCAGCAATGGGTTATGTCGGATTTTATTTAGGGATTTAATAGAATAGAATAGAATAGAATAGGATAAATCTGGTGAATTAAAAACATCCTGAATATGAAAACAATAAAGTTTAGCAATTGTAGCATCAAGGAATACTTTTGCAACAAACTGCAGAGAAGATACATAAGAACAGGGGACTTTGTTGAATAAGTTTTAAAGATATCATAAACTTACTTCTACATCACCGTTTTAACTTCCATTGTGAGATCGTGTCAACTAGTGGTTGTTGAGGCACATTTACAGAAGACACATGAAGCGGCACCAGAAATACAAACCCAGCAATGAAAAAAAACTTGACTTTGTTTGTGTAATGCTGTTCTTGGAACGGAAAAGGGTGTTACTTATCTTCTGGTTTGTTTGGCATCTTTCCTGCAACACTTGACTAAATGCATTAAGTGAGTAACGAGAGAAGTGCAGATTACAATCAAACTCTTCTCTTTCTGCCAGGCTAACATCTGTGCTCAGTCATCATAGCAAAACAAATTTACTGGGACAGTTTGGGATGCTACTGCACACAGTGTTAATTGTAGAAAATGTTGATGACCTTTAAAACTTTGATCTTTTTCACATTTGTGAAACTATCTCAAACAAAGCCCTGAAAGTTACTTGTGTAAAATTATTCACTGAGTCACAATGTTCAACTTAAGAAACGTTCAATATAAATTCACTCGTGATTCAGCGATGAATGAGAATGCATGCGCCTGTTTGTTGTACAGCAAGACTGCTGACCCTCACTGCTTCTAGAGTTTATGAGGAATATTTAAATGCACTTTTTTCATGGTGATTAGGCAAGAATAATAAACAGACTTTTGTTCAGGGATTCAGTGGCATGAATAATTTCATTACTGTATAGGAAATGCTGTAAGGAAAAAAAAGAAGTGAATAGTGCTCCTTATCGCAAGACGCTTGTGCAGCTCCAGGGCCAGTTTGAGTTGAACCAGTGAATAGAAATCTGTTGCTGGAGCCTAACTCAAATTATGTTTTTGCTTTTCTGTTTTGTTTTTATTTTAAACAGGAAAAGCAAAAAAACAGTCATTTTCCTTTATTACTGTTTTTATGATTTCTTATGTTTATTTATTTATGATTCATGTTTTTTCTTTTTTTTTTCCTTTTCTTTAAAAGAATGTCTTTCTTAAATCTGTTTGTGTGTGTGTGTGTTTTCGTGCCTTTTTCATTTTGTAAAAGTTATTTGCTTGTGACCACAACATTAAGACATTTTCCTTTTACTGGTAGCAATATAACAGCAGAAAAAAATGTTTTAATAACAATAACAGTGGATCTCTGCTATTAACATAGTGGTCTATTGTAAGATTGTGGGTTGAAACCGAGTCTTCATTTTAGTGATGTTCTACTTTATCCTTACTCTACTGATAAATAATAATAAAGCATACATTTTTGAACACATGAAGCTCATAGTTACTCATTTAAAGAAAAATACTTTCTCCCAAGTGACTTGTAAGAGATTCATTTTTCAGGACAGTCGATCCATGTGATATACTGAAAAACTACTTCTGCTTGACGCAGCATCGATATAAACAAAAATGTCTGTAAGATATGTATTGGACAGCATTCAAACAGGGATCATTTAAAACAGCAGTAGTAGTTCCATAAAGTCTTGTTCGGACCAACTCCGAGCTCAAGACTCATATTTTCTGCATGTACGAATCATATCTGTTTTATTTTTGATTATTTTCTTCATTCGATTCAACTTTAAACTGAAAAAAGAGAAACATTTTTCCAGAACAATTGCAGGATATAAAAAAAAAATGGGTTGAAAACTATGACATTTTATATGAGAGATCAAATAAGACTCCATCAATATGTCTTCTTAAATGTTGCTGTGACAAAGTGTCGACCTAAGCACTCAATGTTGGTATAACTATGCAGAAATTGGCTGTAAGTTTTTATAAAACCAACCAGCTAACAAAACAATCCCCTCACTGCAAGCATTGCAGCATTCTCATTCACCTGTCTCTATATCAGCTAGTGACGGGGTCTCTTGGGCTCTGCTTTGGGAAATCTTCATTCCACACCTCTTGCTCAGAAACCTGAGCCAGGAATTTTAGGTCCTCAGAGGAAGGCTTTTAACTCCAAAATTTACTGCTCCTACGTACATTTCCAGCGCTGAGGGGGCCGCGGTACCCTCACCAACTATTTACAGCTTCACAATCTTCTTAGATCCAACAAGTCAGCTTGTTCAGGAATGACTAAAAGAAGCATTAATAAAATGCAGACCCTTTTGATCAGTAATGGGGAGAGGGACTGATTTCCACTTTAATGATGTGCTACGTATTTTAATTAGTGCTTTTAATCGCATACAGTTTACCTGTAAGTCTGATCCCGGGCATATCATCTCATTATTCTTTCAGAGTCTATATTTTTATAGATGAACACTATGAAAGCACCACAGGAATATTAAGTGTTTTAGGGTTGTAGCATTTAGCACTCTGGCAGAGCATGCGGCGCACAGAGTGTGTTTTACATTAGAGAATGAGTGAGTGACACTGTGCTTGAACCTGGCATGTTGTAACCTTTATGATGGTACGAGAGGTGCTCAAAGTCAAACTCACACAGCCGTTTTTCATTCTTTTAACCATTCACTTCTTAGTCATGCTTCCTCCGTGGCAAACATGCCTTTCTCACGATTGCGATTAAAAATGAAAATTGCTCCTCGATGCCCTCGGGAACACCTCTGGCGTGTGTTTGGGGAAAAAAAATATATATATACATATATATCTTACAAAGATCATACCAATTCTAAGCGAGATATCACTATCGATGTAGTGTTCTTGGGTTTAACCCAGACAAACTGCATAATTTAAGCTTAGTTATTCAATAAGTCACGCATCTGTGAACTTACAAGCATATCTTCTTTTTTTATTAGTGAAATGAGTAAGGAAGGTAGGAGTAGTGGAGAATTGGATTTCTCCGAGCCTGCTGTTCCCAGTCAGTGTGGTTGTAGACAGCTGGGCGCCCACTACAGTTAAGATCAGAGGCCTTGATAACCTGGGCCCTGATTTATGGAGAGCAAGCAGCCTCTGCAATCACCTAATGAGGGAGAGAACGCAGAGTGTTTACATGTTTATTAGATAGCCGAAACCAGCTGGGGACACTGTTTCCCACCGTCACTCTTTCACTCTTTCCTGGTCTCTGCATCAGGGAAAGTCACTTTTGAATCAAAATTAGCCCATCATCCAGTCTGGTCATTTTGGCATTGTTTTGTCTGTCTGTCTTCTGTAGTCAATTTTCTCTATTCCTGTTAAACAATTGTTTTAATCTGCAATTGTATTTGCTTACACTTTTTTCCCCCTTTGCGCAGGTAAATTAAGGTTTACTAATGAATCATGCGGTCTTAAATGATCAATTATCTTCTACCGCATCAGTCTGCTCCATCTTCATTCATTTGCAAGTGCAGTGTTTATACTCCTGGCACATTTTCACATTTTGTCAAGTTGCAACCACAATTCTCTTGGCATTTTGGGGGCGTTTAAGGAATTAACTTGTGAAAGGGAGATGCTCTTATTAGATGAGACCAAAATGTAACGTTTTGCAACAAACAAAAGAAGAGAGAAGGTTCTAGCTGTGTCCTAAACCTAGTCAGAACCATAAAGGAATGGTTTAGAGGTGAACATCCTCATGTGTCTAAGCTAATATATAAATCCAATTAAGAACCTCTGACCAAACTCCAAAATTGATGTTCAGAGATCCTCTCCCTCAAATCTGACCAATCATGAGCTTTCTTGATTAATCTTAAGTTAATCATAAATAAACAGGGTTTTTTTTTAGAATATTGCTTATATCGCTTGAGTTTGGTTTTTCATTTACTTTCATACCTTTATTATTAGCTTTTTATTTGTAAGCTATCTTAAAAACTGGCTACCCTTTCCCTCCTCTGCTCAACTGCAAACTAGTGAAGCACAATTCACTTTACATTATGAGAACATGTACGAAACATTATGAGAACATGTACAAACATTATGAGAACATGTACCAATTCAGTCTATTTTCAAGAAAATTCCAGGTTTATGAACCTCCAATCAGATTTGCTGGAAACATTTAAAATCACAATGACAATGTTTTTTTTGTTTTTGTTTTTTTTTTTCAAATTGGACATTTTGCTCTTTCCTTGACCACTTTTTAATTCAGCTGTTTCATATAAAATCAAAAACAAAATGCTTTGAAGTTTGAGGATGCCAAAAGAAAAAGTATGAATACTTTTAGAAGGTCCAGTATATTTTGATAATATTTCATGCTTTCGATAGCAGATGTTCCTGCTATGGAAATGAACCATTTTCTGCTTAGCAATTCCTTTATTGCCAGCATGCTTGCATGCATGACTGCTCACCTCCAAATAAAGACATTTTTAGCAGCTGATGCTCGCCATACACATTGCCGGCTAGACTCTAAAACAAAGACAGAGCCATAGTAAAGAGACGAGAGGGTGTTTTACTGAAACTCATGCATATGTATTGTACGTGTGTGTGCGCACACAGTTGATCTCTCCGCCAAGAATATCCTCCAGGTTATGGCAGTAAATGATAAAAACAACATGCATGTGTACACACAAGGGCAAATAAACACACTCTCCTGTCAGCCTCTCAGGAATCCTTCAGCACCTGGAAAAAGTTTGCTGCTGTCCAAAAACGTTAATGCACAACAGATCTCTCTGTCTCTCCCTGTGTCTCTGTTTTCCACTCTGCTTTTCTTTGTTTGGTCGAGTAATACTCCTGCAATTCAAATTCCTCTGTTAGAACAGTGTTCTGCGAGCATTTTTTGCTTTTGATGAAGCTTGATTATGTGTTTTTTAAGAAGCTCAACACCAACGGAGAGCATATTTTGTTAGGTGAGAACCTTATTTTCATAAATTCCAAAGTTTTGTAAGTCATAACATAGCAAAAAAAAAAAAGATAAAAATGGCATTTTTCTGTTCCTGGAGCGCAAGATAAATTTCCCATTAAATGGGCAACAAAACAGGACATATTATATTGTCAGAAGCAGTGCACAAATAACTAAGTGCATATCCCCACTCCCAAGAGAGGAAACGGCAGCATTTGGTTACCTAACCATCAACGAGTGTAACCCCTTCTCTGTGAGCAGACCTTTTAGCAGTTTATAAGTCTGGAGCATTTAGATTCCTGAATTTTGACAAGATTGATCATTCAAGATAAGCAACTGTTGCCGCCCATCAACTCTGGAAACAATAATCATCCATTTTCATTGAACATAGATTTCCTCTTCCTTCCCCGAGAAAGATGATGCATAAGAGGAACACCTGGAGAAAGCCGCTGACCTTCCAAAGATGTGGTTGTCCCAGCAAGTTCAGTCCGAGGTCGGCTCGTGCAACGATCAGGAACATTTTCAAAAAAATCCCCGATGGGCACATCTCAGACCTCACAGGCCTTACTTAGCATGTTGCAGGTTAAAATTTATGAGGGTTCAATTAGAAACAGACTGAACAAGTTTTGCTTGTTTAGAAGGGTTACAAGGAAAAAGCATCTTCTCTCTGTATAAAGAGTATGACAGCTCAGGTTGCAAAACATGTTTTTCCATGAAGCAAAGCATGTTTATTAAGACAACAACATACTCTGAAAGCATTAACACCAACTCTCATGGCAGAAGGGAATTTCTTTTAGGCTTAAAGACGTAGTGACTTTTTTGTCATTGCACTGAGCACCTATTCCTCTCTACACCAAAAGCTTCTTGGGTCCAGTTTGAGTCCATCTGGCTGACAGCTGAAGCTTGAGTGAAAACTGGTCATCTGCAGGACAATGATCCCAAACGCTTCCTTACGTCTACAGCAAAATGCCTCAAAAAGAGCAACAGTTTACTGAAACTCCTAACATTGACATGCTGGAAAGTAATTTAGAAAAAACTATAGCTGTTCATAAACGACACCTGAGAACTTCAATAAACTACAGAAGTCTTTCAAGGATGAGTTGGTGGAACCTGTGGATTTACATAAAAGAAATTACAGAAGAATTGATGTTTGAAGTGGCAAGTTTAAAAATCTACCCAACTGTAGCACAGATGTACAGTGCTCTGCCTTTATCTTGTCCAGGGCATTACTGTAAAATAAATAAATAATTTCAATAGATTTATTTCATGGAAGAACAAAGGTAAAATTAAAAAAATATATATCACATAGCAGTGGTACAGTTACTGTTCATGACAATATTCAATATTCACGCAAAGTTCTCGTGGGAAAACATGAAGCGTTTGGTTACAGGTCAAGCATGTTTTTCTCGTTTCCCCACTTGAACAGACATAAATTAAATAAGTAGGTCATCATCAGGCTCCCGTATGACACGCAACGTTGATAAATTTACAGTTTGATTCAGGTAAGGAGGTTCAGAGATACCGGCTCTTCAGAACCAGAATCTTCCGATGCTTTCCAATGCTGCACATGAGTAAAATATCTCACAAATAAATTGCTATATTAAAAAAAAAATAACTGTATATGCCTTCTGTTTGTACAATACATGATGAACATGAACAACATGTCACATTTTTGGCTTTAATTCACACTATGCAAATGTTACCTGCAGAAAAGCTGTAGCAAACAAAAGTGTTGATAGAAAAAAAAAGTCATACTCCACACTAACAAATAAAAACCTCACATAGAAAATAATCCATTAAACACACAGCATGATTAACATTAAGCAGGTCACTTTTACCACCAAGACAGAGAAAAATCCACCCATTCATCCATTGTCCATTATGTACAAATACACCTATACCTAAGAGAAATTGAGACTTTGCAAACAAGCCAGAGTATCCGAAGGGCCAATCCATGCAGAAATATTTGAAACTGGGATTCGAACTCAGGCTCTTCTTGCTGCTAAACAACAGTGTTAACAGTCTCACCATCGTCCAGCCCAAAGTCAAAATCAGTAGTAAACCTATAAAGATGCTGTAAAAAACGATTTTCAGCATCAATTTAGAATTAACTATGAAAACCTAACAAAGCATTTTTCAACCGTTTAGAGGAAAATTGCTGGCTTTCATCAAAAGGTCTTATATAAAGGTTTAATGGTCTTAATAGTTTTCATATTTCTCTGTCTTTTCTGAAAAATGTTGATCGACTGGAGAATTTTTGAGGGATGCATTTATCTGCCAGCATGTTTCTTCCCCTAAGATGAGCAAAATGGCTTTTGGATGCTTTTTGGTGAGTTATTTCTAAATAATTGGTGCCTATACAACATAGCAGTGTGTTTAAAAGGAAAAAGTAGAAGTCAGAACTCTTAAAATAATTTCAATTTCCACGTGTACACCAGTTTAAAAACATGAAAAAATGGATCAAATTATTATTAAATCTAAAACAAGCAATAATGAATATTAGGCCGTTTTGAAAAAATACCAGTGTTTACATTTTTTCTTCATAAACTCAAACATTTACCCTAAAAGTACTAAACGAACCATAGATGTGTGGTTACATGCACAAAGGAGACGGATCAGACTTTCTCGTCTCACCTTCTGTCTCCCTCTCTTCTCTTCTGTCCTCATACGCCAACCGTCCGGCGCTCCAAACCAGCCCCTACCTCAACAAATCACTCATTTTTATACAATTCCCTCCCGCTCCCTTCCTGAGCATGGCCGGGTGCAAGTGTCGCCCGTCTGCCTGCCATTGTGTGCTAATTTTAGGCCCATTATTTGCTGTAACAAATGTGTATTGGGCAGAGTCACTTTCACATTAATAGTTTGCACCCAGAGGGGAAGTCTTCCTCCTCATCATGGATCAAAGGTCTTCTCTATTGTATCGAACTTCCTGTTTCCCATTTTAACCACTGTGTGTTATTTTTTTCTCTCAATTTAGAGCAAAAAAAAAAAAGAAGGAAAAAAAGAAAAGAAAATCAGGGAATCCGGGACTTAATTTTTGTGAAGAAAGGAGGTTCTCTGGTGGTCGCTGTGAGATAGTTGGCAGAAGATTTAAGAAAGGAGAAGTGAGAGGAGGTCGTAAATGAAATGATTCCTGTACAGAAACATCAGCAGATAAAAGTCTCAGTAAAAATGATGTGTAATTACAAGTTGCTTTTTTTCTTTAGAATCGATTTTACACATCTTGATGAGTTAGGGTAGTATATTCATAGTTAATAATGAAAACAAAAACTTTTTTTTTCTTTTTAGTTGTGTTATCGATAATAACAGGACAGTGCATGATGGAGCTCAGTCAGATGATACTGCAATCTTAAGAGGTAGCCAAACATTTACTGATAGTCATGAGTCCTTTGCTCCAGCATTGCTCCCATCCATCTGCACAAAACAAGCCACAGAGTGTATGCTGTCTCAAATCTGAACCCTCACGGCATAGATGAATTAATTTGTTATAATGAGCAAATATTTCTCGTGATCTGCTGACAGTACAGTTTGCCTTTTCCCCCTCACCCTCACCTCCTGTTTTATTTAATCAGTGAACAAAATCAGACACTGTAAGCAGTGCTACTAAATGATAGTATCAATCAATCAATCAATCAAATTTTATTTGTATAGCACATTTCAGCAGCAAGGCATTTCAATGTGCTTTACATAATTAAAATAAAAACAGCATGAGAAAGAGATTTAAAAAAACATTAAAACATAAACAGTGAGAAAGAGATTTAAAAAAACATAATTAAAACATAAACAGTGAGAAAGAGAAATAAAAAGCTGTAGAACTTTAGCTGAGACGCCATCAACTGAGACTCCAACCCTTTGGACTTTAGTCAAGTAGTAATACTTCCTCAATACACCACAATCCCGACTTGATCCAGTTGTGGGGCTTATTTTTAAGTTGACAACAATCAACTACCTGGGCTTTCCCTAAAGCAACAGTAAATGTGAAACACAGATCTCCTACTCAGGGAAATAACATATAACCGTCCTCAATCAAGTTTTATCCTCACAGTTTTATGGAGGAGCTACAGAAAACTAATTCAATTCTGTATGTAACAGATATCACAATATATTTTGCCCAACTGAGCTGTTGTCAAATTATTAAAAGGTTTTTAGGAAGAAAACACCCAAATGGCTCAGTCTGAAATCCTGCAGTCAAAGTTACTGCTGACTGTAAAAGTGAAGGGTGGGGAAATGAAAAGGTTTCAGCCAGCATAGCTGCCTGTTACACAAATTTATCATCCACTGCCATGCAACATTCAGTGTGAATCCAACAGGGACTGGATGAGTAGAGACTGAGCCTGATCATGTGCAACTTGCTCATAGTGCTCATGGTCTTGCAGATTTTGGTGCTGATGATTTCATCTGTTCATCTTCAAGTTGTTCCTAACTAGAACTATATCTTTACGTTCTTGTTTAACAGATTTTTCAGTGATTTTTTTTTCAGGACATAAAAAGACTTATTGCATCATGGCTCACTGCATGGTGAGACTGATGGTTTCCTCCACGGCACTGATGGGAGTCAGCGACGGCTTTTGATACGGCCTACGTGGGCTGTTGTCCAGAGTGGTGTTAGAAAAGGATATGCACAAGCACCATTTTGTAAAAACATAGTGCTGGTGCAAAACTGTCATTATGCCCTTCACGTGCTTCATATTGCTTTTTGTAGCCTTGCTTCTAAGAAGGGACAGATCAAGCTCAGCTTACTGTCTGCCACACTGAGCTAACATTGAGAGAGCTGCAAATTATCCTGTGTCTAGGAGGTACTTTTATCTGCGCTTAACCAAAAAAATGATGTTTTTGCAAACTGTGTTGTACGCGTTGGGGAAGGAAAAGTTAGTCGATTCATTCAAGAACTCCCACTGGCTCCCCCTGTTTACACAGATTCTCTGGTAATTCCCCAATACTAAATTTAGATTTATCTCATCATGTTCCACACATAGCAGCTTCTTGAGAATGTGATTGTTTACATGCCCACTGCTGGTTTGCAAGCGCAAAACTATGTCCCACCATGCCACTTTGACGTCTACTGATAAACTGACTCATTACGTGATTCAGTTCATTTGGAGATTTTGAGGAAAAGTGAATCCACAGTAAACAAACTCCTGATACTAGAATATCCATTCATTCTTCTTATCCAAAGTTGGGCTGCAGAAGTTACAGATCCAGGAGAAAGTCACAGAGTTTTCTCTCTCCAGCTCATTGTGGCACAATCCAATGAGTTAATGGGCCAGAAGTTATCCAGTCATATTTAATATGTTAGAATATCACTAAAAAGGTTTTTTTTTCATTTGTTTAGTTAACTAATTGAAACAGATAATAGATTTATTACACAGACATACTGTATTTTCCACTTACAACTAAAGAAAATGCTAATTTAAGATGACATTATTACATCAAATCAGTAAGGAAAACATTTTCATACACACATTTCACACAGCTTTCACCTGTTGCTGCAGCAGAAGTTGTGATGGAAAAAAGCAAACATATCACTAAGTTTGGCATATTTTTTTCTGCATTCACTTGTTGACTTTTTAGCCTTTTTCCTCAGCTTTTCTGTAACCGATGGTGTAGTTAAAATATATTTATAATATGCTTCTTTTGGTTAAATTATATCAATCCTTGGCTGGCCTATACATGGCGGGCATCACCCAGTATGTTTGATGCTTACTCATAGCCAAAATCTTGTTCTTTGAATCAGGATTTAATGTGCTATTAAATACAATTTGAATATACAATATCAAGACAAAATACAGAACTACAGATCACTTGGCTCCATTGGCATTTTCTGAGCATTTTAGGTTTTATAATAAAGGAGTCTAAAACTTTTGGGCTGTCTTTCCCATTCTTTTGTAATTCTGTGTGTTTCTTGCATTTTTACACAAGTTCCTATGCATTTACAGTGAACAAGTTTCTTTGATTTTAAGCCAAATCGATTTTATAGCAAAACTTTCAGCACGTTGTTGATAGCTTCCTAATCCACAAATGCATAATTCGTTCCAGCTTCTTGTGTTGCATCAATAAAAAATACCGAAGATAATACAGCTTGAGAAGCATAAAAAGTTGAAAGTTATATCCTTAACAAATAGGATGAAAATGCACTTGTCAGAGAAAGACCGAGATTTTTCTAAAGTTTCATTAGAAATGGCCTTTACGCACAGATATCTCTAAGGAAGTTAGTCTTATTAGGAAAAACTGCTCAACTTCAAGAGCTTTGTTGATCTTAGCAGCAAGTTTCTTGTCATAATCAATCTAAATTTTAGGTTTAGGAATAACATGCGCCAGAAAGTGTCAATAACTATTTGAAAACACAGTGCAGCCGGTTTCATAGGCAATCAGCTTTAGGGTGTTACTGTTATCCCCCTTTTCCACCGGCTCGACTCGCCCCGGCTCGGCTCGCTTTCCGAGCGTTTCCACCGGCTTTTTTTTACGGGGCTAGCCCTGCTTTTTAGGGTCCTGCTTGGGAGCAGGACCAGCCGGGAGCAGGACCCTGGTTTGGTGGGTGACGCAAGCTTCGCTGCTGTTCACTGATTGGCCGAGGGCGTGGACAGACGGAGCAACGAAGAAAAACGAAGGCGCAACGTTTGAAACTCTGCAACACGGAAGTGATGGAAGATACAAACAAGCCGTGAACTAAAAGATGCCGGCTTTTTTCTTTGCTTCTAATTTTAGTATTCAGCGGCAGCTCGATGGAGCCGTGAGGAATGAGCCGTTTTTGTCACCGTAGTGGAGAGAATGGAAAGCCTCGTTAGCCTCTTCGGAGCCCCACGCAGCCTCACGGTGAACACCGACGCAGACGCAGCTAACGCCGCTGCTGCTCCCAGCCAGGTGAGCAGCCTGTAGATATATCTGTCTGGTTTTTACTACATTTAAGGTTGCATACATACAGTCATGGAAGACATTTAAAGCACAAAGTCTGCTGTATTTTTATTGCTGAAACACAACATGCGCATTTTCTTTAGACACTCAGTTGCACATTACAGTTATATAAATAACTCAATATTGTACAGCATGTTACCTTCTTTTGTTTATCTTTGTGTGAATCTGCGTGCTTCGATTGTTTCTCATTTTGCTGTTGCATCTGAGTTTGCCCCATTGTGAGATAATAAAACATGTTATATGACATCCTATTATTGTAAAATGGCTAGATATCAGTTCTCTAATGAAATTGTTACGAATTATTAGTTGTAGAATGAACAATAAACCTAAAGAAAACGATAGTGGTATTTTATCCATGGCTGTATGTCTGCATAGGTCTAAAACTTACAAGTAATTACATTTTGTCTTTAATTTACATAACTATTCCAGTTATTTATAATTCTGTATGGCTGGATGATAAAAAAAAACTGTATATATAAAGTAACATGTCTGTTTTAAATAATTCCTTATGTGTATGTAACTTCCACATTAGTAACTATGTTATTTATTTACATTTATGTGCTATAAGCTATAACATCTGATTACTTTTCCCAGGGAGCAGGAGAGACATGGCTGACATGATGGAGAACGATGAGGAGAACCATCAGAACAGGATCTCCTTCATCAGGAATAAGCTACCAGCAGAGATGGAAGAGCTCCATGGAGAACTGAGACAAACAAAAGAAAAATAAAAGTTGTTGTGTCTCAGTGAACAAAGTCTGTTTATTTCTGCTCACTCCACACATTATTGTACTTACTTTAGTTTATATCAAGGTCCTAATACAATCCTCCCAAAATGTGAGGAGCTTTAGCCAGAGTGAAAATAACATTATATTATATAAATATTTCATTGTACTTAACGTTGTAGATTACCAATGAAGGCATCCAAAACTGAATACATTATTTAGCAAACCAAACATTTTGGCATTATTATCGGGGCTGCTATTAACAAGAACCCTAGATATAAATCATGTTTGTTAGTTTCTAGTTTATACAATATCATTCTATCCACTCACTGTTTATCTGTCTTCCTGCAGAATCTTCAATGTAAAAAAATGAGAAAATGTTTCAAAAACCTGTAACCTTAATAAGTGATAATTAAGACTGAGTTTAAACTTTTAATTCTTAGTGTCCAAAATGTGAAAACATGGAACTAGAACCAGTCAGATTAGAAGGAATAAAGCTTGATTTGTTCTCAGTATAACTTGGATATCAGGTGAATCATAATTAAATGTATTGAGAAGTTGAAAACAACAGATTGTTAATGCACTTCAACTCTGTAAGAACATCAGACACATTTTTTTTTTTTTATCAGAAATGTTTCATCAGCATATTGAGCTCATGTGATTCCTGCTCCAGAAAGGTGAAGGTCTCTGGACATCCTGAAGGTAAACACCGACCAGCAGTCAGGAAGACGGACACTGATGAGACATCCTACAACCCAAAGGCTGCACGAAGAACCACGATGGTCTGCGGCGGCAGTTTACAAACATCTGAAACACATTGAAATATATTATGAATTAATTCTGACATTTTTAAGTTATTTGCAACACCCTGACTGACATTAGCTCATGTATATTCGGTACTATTACAAGTTATATTGTAGTTTAATACAAAAATCATCGTTAGCTTACCTGAACCGTCTGAGCCACCTGCTTTCCTGCCGCTGCAAGGCGGAGATCAGCTCTTCCTCACCACATCGCAGCATTTCTCCCACTGTCGCATTTTCTTGAAGTCTCAGAAAATCGCAATCAGGCTACAAAAAATAGCTCAGCTCTCTCTTCTTCTTTTGTATCAGAAAAACAACAACTCGCGTTAGGTCGCATAATAGTAACGAAGCACAGCACATAAGCACCTGGAGGCGGGGCGCTACACCCCTCCGCCACCAGGAGGCGGTGCCCTGCTACAGAGCCAAGTTGGGCCGGTGGAAACGCGGTCACTCCGAAACAGAGCCGGGCCGAGCCGAGCCGAGCCGGGTTGTTGAAGTAGAGCCGGTAGAAAAGGGGCACACGATGCTCTTTCAAAACGAGTGAACTTGAAATATAAAGGCTCAATAACAAATACCGGCAGAGATATGGATCAAGCTTCTTATTGTCATTTCCTGCATCGCTATGGATATAGAAATAAATGAACTCAAACACATTACAATTAGAGTAAAATGAGATAAGGTCAGACTTAAACTGATTGTAAAAATGTTCACAGAGTTGCAACACTGACACTGGAATTGTAAAAAAATAAAATTAAAATTAAACAAATAAAATCAGGATTATTTGTAGTTTTTAACACTTGTTTTTATATTAATGGGAAGGTTTGGATGCAACAAAGAGGAATGAAGTGAGCCACCTTTGTCCAATTGTTTTGCCAGCTGCCACACTGACACTAATACTAAAAAGATAACTACCTTAAGAAATCAGCATTTGCTGTAACCTCTCTCTGGATTAAGGCTAAGTTTGGACCATAGTAGATGCAGTTCCTGGCCCCATCTTGGACGCTTTCATTGGCAAATATGTTGGCACACAGCTGTCATACAGCAGGGAATGTCTGCCTTTCACTGGAGTTTTTTTTTTCTTTTTTTTTCTGTAGCAATTATATTTTTCTTATTAGCTTCCTTCAAACCAATTTGTAAACAGTACAAGAGGTAGTCTTTCTAGATAAATTAGTTTTCAGTACGACTGCAGATACACGAAGGCAACAAAAAATGATGCTCACTGAAACTGTAAAGAAGATTAGCTAGAAAAACAAAAGAAAATCATATATCTGAAAAAAGAAAGCTATTGAATCTTTAAATGTTGGTCAGGATGAATGTGTCTCTGAGTTGGCATTTAACAACTTAAAGGAATCATCCATAGGATAAAGGATTAGTTCAGCTCAGTTCAACATCACGATGAAGGTCTTCTGCAAAAGCTTTGGTCTCGGTGTTAAAATGTGAAGGAAATCAGATTTCCGAGTTGTTTATGTTGCTAAGATATTACGTCATTTTGTAACAGATCAGTGTGACCTGTCAGGTATAATTCGAGCGCAGTCACAGCCTGTCGTCCGCAGCAGTTCGAGAAACTTTTTCTGCAGTCAATCCAGTCAATCATGCATTAATTCTGTTCAGCTGCCACTTACTGTGCAGGAAAGGCCTGCATCTTGAGCCTCTGCTTTGAAGCCAGCATGTCCCACCTTGTTACCCCTCAGATGAGAAGCTGTTGATTTAGCTGCACCGAGCTCCGCCTGGAACAGGCGCGGACAAATTGACTTTATCCTTTTTGTAAAGTTCAGGGTTCTGACAAACGGAGGGACACACACAGATGGGGGGCGAATATTTCTCTGAGAATCTGTATGTCATGGAGTCATGGGGCATCTTTGGAGTGAAACGGGAGGCAGTGGGGGGCTAGTGCTGCGCGGAGTAGCACATACTGAAGGGGGGGCAGGTCATTGTGCCTTGGGGCAGGTGGGGGTGGGCTTAGAAGGTAATTGGTAGTTTGGGGTTTGATGGTGAATGGTGGTGACAAGTCTGCGTGGCCAGACCCAGTGAGCTCCTGCTGTATACTCACTTTGTCGCTGAACATCGTGGCAACTGTTACAGCTCACTGTGCCGCAGAGATAGAAAGGGGAAGGGAGGGAAGACTAAAATGTAACCCTCCTTTACTTTTTGTCTTGCTTTTTTTTTTAAAGCTACTTGCTGCCATCTATATTCTGAGAATGAAGTGTCCCCAGAGGGGGGGAAAAAAAACAACAAAAAGAGCCATCTGACAGTTTCAAGTCAGCTAGCAAATGCGGGGAGTAGGATTTCAGGCTAAAACGACCCTGCATGCAGTATGACGCTGGGGTGACTCAGTCAAGCCCTCGTCCTAATTGTGGCCCAGGGAGTCTATCGTAACTGGGGTGCAGGTCACCCCGAGCCCCAGGAAGGTTACGTTGGCCCTTTTAAACCTGTTGTTGCCTGGCGCTCACATAAAAATTACACCTCGTAAATATGGACAGCAAGGGAGTGCGTGTAGCAGTACAGGGTCCTTTACTTTCCTGAACCCTGCCCTTTTAACTCACCGTCACCTTGGCCCTGGCGCTTACTGCCAGGTATCTTGTTCACATGCAGCCTGCACAGCACAAAAGACAGTAAAATCCAACAAATTTAGGATGTTTTTGCTGCAGTAATCTCCATTTCTCTTTTGAAAACCAAACGTGCATTCCTTTAGGTACTTTTAACATTGTTACTGTCTAGTTTAAAATGTATTTCTGGTGATTTAATAATTGTTTTTGTAGACTACAAGATAGACTCCAAATTTGTAATGCTGTAATGTAAAGAGGTAAGGTAGTTTTCTGATATGAATACTAAAGCAGAATACTTTAATATATTAAAATACTAATATATGTTAATATACCTCAATATATTAAGTGTTAATATATTAAGACATGTTTTCAAAACCATATCAAGAATCTTTGAACAATGAAAGCCCAAACGTATGTAGACCAAAAGAAGTGAAGCAGATGTATTAAAACTTCTGATTCTGAAGAGAATCATTATTCAGGCAAAAAGCAAAATACAATGTTGGTAATGATTGACTGTGAGAAAAAAGATTTTATCTTTTCACACATATCTGTTTTCAACTATGTAGATAGTTGCACAGAACAAAATACTCTTTTATTTTTTATTTTTCTTTCTTAGTGTGAAACAAGTGTTCCTCATCTTCTAAACACTAAATCCCTTTTCCATGTGGGTTAAAACTATACATTCTCCTTGTGTGTGTCTTAATTGTTAAGTGATGGACTTATAAGCTTTAGTTATGTCAGTGACATGCTTCTTAGTGTGATATTGTTTTACAGCATTGTCATTCGGCTGCAGTCTAATCAGCCCCTTCTCTCTATAGTCAGCTTCCTTTTCTTTGGTTTCCCAGGAACCTATGGAGGAACAATAGATGTACAATTAACATCAGCCAGGCACCGAAGAGCAAACGTTTGATGTTGCTGTTGAGTGGCCAGCCTCCTTAGTGTGTGTAGGAAAGCTTCGCTTGGCTGTTGTGCTCCAGGTTTTCTGTGTTTCTCCATCTTTCTGAGGCTTATTAGCTCTCACATTATTAAAATTCAAGCCATAAATAATAGCTGATTGCAGCTGCAATATACCAGAAATAATGTTTACAAAGCCAAGACCCTCATTAACTCCACAAGGCCTAAAGTAGGAAGACAAGGAGTTGGAGGAAAAAAAGAAGCATGCTTTTAACCTCCTGGATACCTACTTTTGCTCCACTCTTCCTCACTCTTGTTTCCTCATGTTGCCACCCACACTTCAACTAAGAGGGAGATGAGACGTACCACTGGATAGAATCTGACTGATGGCAGCAATAGTAATGGAGATTCACTTCACTTGTTCCCCTCAAAGTGCCGGACATAGGATGCATGTGTATGAATAAAAGAAGGGAGGAATTTAGACAGTACTTTAATCTTCACAGGATCATTTTTTATAATGTATTGCTTCTGTTGCTTTATATGAAACATCACTCAGAGGCCACAGATGATCTCCTACATTGGTTGCATTGGTTGTGCCAACACTAAAGTTACATTTCCCCTCTCTGGGGTGACAGAAAATATTAATCAGAATGACAGGTTTAGTGATTTCATTGATGAAAACTAAACTGGTACATTGCTTGTACCCGTTTCACTGGGGGGCCATTGCCCATCTCCAGCCTGGGTTGGGGTACACCTTGGACAATTCACCAATCCAGCAGGGTAACATAGGGAAAAATAAACTTCACACACATAAACTCGCAATTTAGGGCAATTTGGAGTAACCAGATAGCCTAGCAGTCATGTTTTCAGACTGTGGGAGGAAGCGCAAGTACCCAGAAGGAACCCACTGATGAACAGGAAGAACATCCAAACTCCATGTAAAAAGACCCCAGGCCAAGTGTCAAACCCAGGGCCTTCTTACTGCAATGCAACAGTGCAATTAACTGCATCACTGTGCAGCACTATTATTATCATTACTTTAAAATTTAGAGAAAAAAAAAGTATTTTTATAGAGCAAATTAACTTTCATTAATTACTTTTGAGTAAATGTAAACAAGAGGAGAAGAGGCACTTTGTTGCTTTACACAGACATTTTTCTAGCTATGGTTGATTGCTCTAGATTTGATTTAAGCATAATGCTATGTAATTACCTAGAGGGAACTGGATCACATTGAGGTAGATTTAAATAGCACCTGTTCAAGAATTTTGCATGAGTTCTTGTAGCTCATACTACAATAAAAAAAAAACATTACTCACACAGAAAGTTTTAGTAAAATAACTCACTCCAATGAATCTCACCTGAACCTTATAGACCGCATTCTCATCTCGACTTTGGCATTTCTGGGGGAAAAAAAGTTATTAAAAATGAAAAGTGACCAAAGTCTGAAAGGCTGATAGAAAGCATTTATGTAACCTCTCATCTCTGATAAAGACCTAATAACAAGTGCATTCAAACACGTAATTATAAAATGTACACATGCTTAAAAATGTACTCCCCTTTTATTTGAAACAACAAAATAGCCTACCTGACTATTATTTGTCTTCATCAGGCCTTTTTGTCAGACCTGCTTTTTGTGGCCTCAGATGTCTCCACTAAAGAGCAGTTGGAGTGGGTCAACCAAATGAGCCCATGGACATAAGGACTACAAGCAATTCATCCTAAAATGTGGACATGATGAGAAAGGACATTCAGGTCCATGCATGCTTTGTTACTGCACAATAGCCATTCAAGGGAGAGAAATAGCCATGAACTGGAATCATTTGGCTGCCCTGGCAACCTTAAAAAATTAGCAGTGGAACAGCAATGAAAGGTTGAGTTCAGAACCAAAAATAATAATAATAATTACCAAAACATGTATGTAACCGGTTTTCCTATCCTTTAACTTCTAAAACTGTACATGTTGATAAATGGATGGATGTGTCCCCAGTGTGTGTTCATGAGTGAAAACAAGAAGTAATAATAGGAAGAATAAAAAAGAAAAAGACTTGACCGCTAACAAACCAGCGGCTAACACACCCGCATGCACAAGCTGAAACACAAACAGACAAACAAACCTAATGCGTGCTCTTTCAGCACGGTGGTGGTAGCTGCTTGCTCCAAATTTAGTTGTGTCAGAGTCTTTGATCAGCAGCGCTGCTGATGGAGAATGGTGAGGGTCAGAGTGTGTTTTCACTAGAGATGAGTAGAGGAAGAACCACAGCATAACACACACACGCGGGCACACACACACACAAAACAGACCCTGTTGCTTTGTTTGAAAAGAAGGTCGGAGTGAGTGTTTGCTAAAGTGTGACGTAATTAGAAGGGCGCTGAGGTCTCGGGAATCTGATCGGATTCACAATAAGGCATATTCCATGAAGGAGAATAAATAAAGAACAAAGACCGCCGCCTCAAGGAAATGCAATATGTGTTCAATGAGTTTCCATTTATTATGATGTGGATGTCATTGTTAGACAGGCTTGGGTTTAAAGTATTATTTAAATTTGACCAATGTGATTCTTTTGACTTTAATTAAAACTAACCTTTCAGTGAGAACCGTTCAGAAACTTAAACGTAGTAGGAGAATCTTGGTGCAGCTTTTAAAGATTAGAGTGATGACAAGGATGCCAATCAAGAACATGCAAAAAAGCTGGTTGATGTTATAACTCTTTGATCGCAATAATTTCATTAAAGATTTTCCTTTGAGCATTAAGGATGGCATAGATAACTCTTCACATGCCATTTTTAAAAAAGAAATTTTAAATGAAAACAAGTCAAGTGCTTTCTTCAAAAGTATCACTCTGTTCACTTGTTCAGAGAGCTTGTAAGAAACAATCTTTGTGTTTGAACACAAATCATTTTAATTGCAAATAGGCAGAGGTGTGAATGAGTTTGGGCTTAATCATATAAACAAGTGCATGTAAAAGAGTGTTACCAAGTGTTTTTTTATCCACTTGGTAACCTAGAAAATTCTGATTCAGAGAAACGTACAATAATTTAGAGAAAGCTTCGTACAGTCCAATGATAATCTGAAATATTTAGTAGATGGGGAAACTTCACTGATTTCTTTCTTTTGTGAGAAATATTTATTTTCTGATGATGGTCTGAGTCAGGGAGTGATGTTCGAGGAGGTAGATTTAGTTTTAAAAAAAAAGAGGTTGTACCTTCACATCTGTGCTGCAGTTTGCAGACGTTTTAACCGAGAACAATGAAGTTTTTCCACATGTGCAACGTCTGACACTTGTGTCTTGAAGAGTAAGGAACAGGTTGCGTAGTTTTCAAAGAAATCTCAAGAAATCTCAAGGAAAAAGAAGCATGTTTACATTTAACCCTTTTAATCAGTACTTTATCAAATCTGCTTTCACTGCAACTATAGCTCATCTCACTTCAGAACATGTGAGATAATTTCATTTTCTGTAAAAACCTCAATATTTTCATTTTGCCAGCCGGTAGAAGGAAGCATGTTTTCCTTAGTAATTTGTCATCGGAAAGAAAAGAAAAAAGACTTTTAAACTATCTTTAAATAATGATGTTGATGTTAAGGATGATGTTATTAAAATAGATTTCCTCTAAATTGAGCAGTTTAACTTACTTGGATAAGCAGAGGAAACACATGTGGTTTGTGTTGAGGTGTTGGAGTTTGTCATTGTGGTCACAGTAATGAGTACTTGGTTGGGTCAGCTGAAACTACTGTTTACAGTCTGCATGAATTCAAAAGTGAACAGAGAAGTACAGAGGCTAACTGACCGACCCAATGTTACAGAGTTTTCATCTTTGTTCTCAGTGAGAGCAATCTTAATTTAAGCTGATAAATGACTCAAATATTTGTTCTCATATCCAGTACTAAAACACACTATGCAGCTGATTATTGAGGTTATTTTGAGTGACAGTATTCTACCTCAGCAGAGAATTAGTATTCTCTGCTGAGAATACAGCAGAGAATGTTGTTAATAGGGGAGTTAATAGTAACTCCCCTATTAACAACACTAAGGTTCATTATAATCTCTTTAAGTAAAAAAAAAACACAAAACAAAGCAACGACTAATACAAAGTTTACTGTTGCAAAAAAGAGAGTAAAAACGGTTGTTCAAAATATGATCTTATCAGAGTAACGTTTTAGCTTTTCTCAAATGTGGTTGTGGTCTCCCTGCGGTTGTGTCCTGATTTTGAACTAGAAAATATTAGTTTGAGAGAAGTAAAGGAAACAAGCAAAGCTTCCAGAAAACCTGGACTCACCAGTTTGCAGAAGAAGCTGACCGCCTCACGATGTTCCGGCTCTTGTTGCGTCACCTCTTCTTGACCCGAATCTCTAACCTGCGGTCGTCACCCTGTTCTACACTTGATTCTCAGCTCTGGTTTTCTTAGCCAGGACTTTACCGGCAGACCTGTCTGGCCCAGCTCTTTGGATGTTTGGATGTTTGATCACTTCAGAACCAACGTGAACATGAAGAAAAAAAAGAAAAAAAACACTTTCAAAGGAAGTCACTCAGTACTGCTTTTTATTTATTTTGAGATTAGTAGAAAACAATAAATCACCTAAGAAGTTCTTTGACAGGCTTTCAGTCAAGACTTCATTTCAGCAAAACACTTTAGGATCCTCCTTACAGAGACTCATGCTGAAGATTCAAGGTGTGTATAAGAGAAGAAAAGTCCTGCAAATATGTTTTCAGCATCATGCACAGGTGGTTGAATGTTTAGTTATTCAACAGGAGGGCTGGTGGGGTCACATCCCAAGAGGAAATTATGGTAATAAAGACTCATAAGATCTAAGATTTGACTGAAATCTTTGTCTTCTTGTTTTTGCTCTGATTCATGATTCTTCTCTTTGTCATCAGATTAAAGCAATTGAAAACTGATTTGAACGTTTGAAAGATTTTAAATAAAGAGACGGTTGTTGAGTTTCAAAAGCTTTTTAATCATGGCAGGGTTGTGTAAAGTAAAAAAAATGCAGAAGCTTGAGAATTAGTTTGGCACATTAACTTCGAAAGAAAAAGTCTTTTGAGAAAAATGTAGCTGGTTATAAATTTGGGGCATGAAGTGGCAAAACAGAAATTCAACTGCAATATTTCATGAAACGCGTCCTTTTCTTCCAGTCTGCAGCGGAGCTCCATTTTCAAGCAACGGAGAATTCAAATTTCAAGATGCCTTCAGCCAGATCTCTCAACCTGGTGAAACATTAGAGTAATCAGATTTGGAGATGTTTTGTTTTTTTCTTTCTGTCTTTCTTTCTTTTTTGAGGAAAGCAAGATCCCGGAGAAAGCGGGAGCCCCTGGTGATGACATGAGCTGAGCAGATTGGACAAAGTGCACTTTTTCCAGACTGACAGACAGTTTCAAACAAGGCTGCTCTCTGAGGGAACAGAAGCAGGGGGGGGGTTAGGGTCTCGTCCTCAGACATGATCCCTCCAGCAGCTCAGCAGAAAAAAACTTTGAGGAGGAAAAATGGAGTTCTTTGTGGATCCGAGGACACGTCCGCTTGATTTGTGGGTCTGATAAGGGGTAGGAGAACTGAGAGGCTGATAGATGAATAAATCTTGCCAGTTTCTGTTTAATCACATTTTAACATGCATGTTTGTTGTCTTTAAGGTCACTTCCTCTCTCTGTAGTTAATGTATTATTACACGTGTTTGTTTTTGTGGCTTGTTGTTGATGTTTTACTGTCTGAATTTCAAGACATCAGGAGTACAAATAGCAGATTTTTTCAGGGTTTTTTTTATTTTATTTTATTTTTTTTCATTTTTCCTAAAACACGTTAGAAAACTGAAACATATCTGCTGCCCTCTCTGGCAAAACGTCGAGACATTTGGACTGTGGTTACGTTTTCGCAAAGATCAAGCTGCTGTCACTTAGGTTGGCCACTGACTGCTCTCATGCTGTTTTGCAGTGACGTACATTTATCTGTGGAGGCTTAATGAAACGTGAGCTCTGTCATGAATGGGCAATGAAGCAATCAAAGAAGTGACTCATCCATCCCAAACAGAGCGTGTTTAGACAGGAGAGTTTGAAACACCAATTATGTTGCTCTATTCAAAACACAAAAGTTAAGATGCAAGTTCGTACCAAACCCCTTTTGATGCAAACATCAGGAGTTATATTGCTTACAACTTATTAGATCTGTATTAGCCCTTTCTGAATTAAATTGATTGCTATTAGAGAGTTGTTTATTTTATTTAATATTTTATTTTGGGGATATTTTTTGCACCCCCTTTGTTTGGTATTTACAAGGGAATTTTGGTTTTATTCATTTTTAAACATTAAGTTAGACTAAGCAGCAATAAAACCGGCTAAGAAAGCAACTTAACTATTTTTTTTATTATGCTTTTGTTGAGATGTTGAAGCACAACAATTCTTTGTGTGTGTGTGTGTGTGTGTGTGGAAATTACTTCCAGTAAAATAAATTGCATTGCTTCTTCGGGACATCGTGTAAGCACTGTGTGTTTGCTTATTAAAAAATATGTTGTTTTCAATATATTTTGGCTCTTACCGACCAGTTACGATGATATGAGCCAGTGTTCTTCTGTGGTTCTTCCCCCCCTCCCAGCCCCTCTCCTGAAAACAAACAAACGCTGCTGTTTTCGTTTCTAAAACGGTGATCATGCAAACACATGGTCAGCAGAGTGACAGTGTCAAACAAACCGCAGGAAGCCTTTCAGGTGATGTCAACGGCCCAGCTGTTTGTGTTTGGCTCTTGTTGATCCATACTGTGCTGCGAACAGAGCCGGGGAGCAGCAGCAGCATGCAGCCGGGCAGGCAGGCAGGCAGGCAGGCAGGCCATGTGGAAAGCAGCGGCGCTTTGACCGCAACAGACCTCACTTTGCTGTGGTCACTGTCCTGCAGCTCACAGAAGCACTTTGATGTCCTTTTTTTTTTTTTTTTTTTTTTCCCTGCTGACTGGAGTAAAGCATGCACTGCTCTGTGCGTGCGTGTGCGTGTGTGTGTGAGTATTCAGAACCGTGCTGCGTTCTTGCTGCTGCAGAGGCAGGTACAGGTTCCGAGCACACAGGGAATCAAGCCGTGTGTTTCTGCGGAACAGAGACGGACAGACAGCAGTCAGGCGAGATAAGGTGATTGGAGACGCAGGCATGTATTTATTTGATCTTATTTATTTCACTTTTACACCTTGAGAAAAAAAAAAAAAAAAAAAAAAAAAAAAGACCCAAAAGGTTAATCTGCTGAACGCCATGATGGGACAGATTCCAGTAGTGATTTGCTGCTGCATGTGACTGTAGATCAGGCCCCGTTAGAATTTGTCGTTCACCATCGCTAAAAATTTAAAATCTGCAATTGAGTGGCTTTATTACGTAATTTAGCAACAAGTGATAAATTCATATTTAAAAGAAAATGTGTTATTTTTATTTTTATTATATATTCAGTAAGCAAAATTTGAAAGTATTAATAAAAAATACAGAAATTATTTAAGAAATATTTTTTTGTATCTTTTATATTTTTTAATTAATATAAAAAAGCCAAAATATGTAGCTATAAGTATAACTTAGTTCATGGTAAAATATGACACGGTCATTAAAAGCCCTTTTAAGGAGGTGCAATTTTAATAAATATAATGTATGTTTTATGTCGATACAAAAAAATGAACAGCAAAAAATAAAATCCTAAATGTAAGCATATTCAAGCCACTGCAACAATATGTGTATATCTAATACCTAAAGCGTAAATTTGCTCCTATTTCACCGTATTATTTATACAGGTAAATCTCATTTGAAGCATTTCCAGAAGCGACCCAAACTGTTCTAAGGCGTTCAAATTCTAATAGATCTAATTCTACGTGTTCCTAAAACATAATAATACAATGGCAAAGCAAATGGCAAAATACATTTCTAAAAACAGTTAATTTGAGGTGTTGTTTTTGTTTTGTCAGCAATTAATCCAAAAACAAAAAATAGGTGTAACGACGTCCCTTATTGTAAAGCAAGGCATCGTTTTATTCCAGATCTTCTTCATATAATAATTCCAAAACGTTATTATTATTATTACTATTATTATTATATTATTATTATTATTATTATTATTATTATTATTATTATTATTATTGATGGATTTAAAGGAGATTCTAACCTGTTATGTTAAAGCGCGCTGTCTGCGGTTCCTTAGCGCCATGCAGTGGCAGCTGAATATTTTCAATGCAGTCTAATTCTCCAAATATGCTAACCGTCCTTTATTTATCTTTTAATCAATAGCAATGCTGTATACAACTGATTAATTTAATATAATAATATTAAATCCTTGTAGTTTATTAGAATGTTTTCACCCCCCCCCCCTCCCCACCGTCTCCTCTCCAATCCTCACTCCATCCCCTTTATATATATATCTTTTCCCATAAGCTGTGAAATGTTTACTCTGAATTAGCAATTTGTTTCCGCCCCTGAAAGTGTCTAACAATTTTTGTCGACACCAAAATCAACTTAACTTTGATGTCAGCAATCAAACACGTCTCAGCAGCAAGATCCGCTCGAGGACGAAGCGCCTTAACAGCCTAATTGGCTCTATCATGTAAAATTGATACAATAACATCCCCTCGGTTCGCTTCAAAGACAGCCCAAAGAAAACTGACACTTTTTTCTCCCTCGCTATTCTTTCTTTCTTTGCTCTTCTTATTTTTGCGGTGTAATGACCCTTGCAATTTTCTTCCACCCCAGAGTCATTTGCGGCGCAAGAGGAGGAAATATTACGCGGGTCCATTTGAAGAGATGTTTTTTTTCTCTCTCTCTCTCTCTCTTCCTTCTTTGAAACATTTTCTTCAGGTCGTTCCTGAAGGAAGTTTGAAAACATGTCGCCCCCAATTAGCGCTTCAGACATCACAAACGAATCTGAGAGTTACTCGTTTGGACTTTGACATCAATCTTGTGAAAAAATAAATAAATAAATAAATAAAAAAAAGATCTCTCTCCCACCCCCACCATCAGTTTAAAACCTTGATTTGCTTGTATTTTTAATCCTAACATAAGAAGTTGAAAGCAGAGTATCTGCTTCAGTAAATGTGTAATTTATTTATCTATTCATTTATGAGCAACCGTGCTTTGATTTGTGTTCATTTAAAGGATCTGCATATATCCTTTAATATATATATATATATATATATATATATATATAACTTGTCATTTCCTTCTTAATTGATTTTGCCTTTGTTTGCGTGAATCACATTTAATGAGTCAATATGATTACCGTTTTTAATTCAGCTTACTTACCTTGTTACTGCTGAATTGTTTTGACATCCACAAGTCCGGCCACCCCAGTGTGCTGGTGGATTAATACTTATTTAGCATTACTGAAAAGATAGAATTGCCATTTTGCAAATTGATCTGAAAACGGAGAGTGTGCCGTCATGCAGCATGGGCCTCCTCAGTCACTCTGCATCAGTGATGATACCAGTATCACAGCAGTCATTTAGCCCATTGCCTATTAATCACCTTCCATTAGTGTCTTTTATCAGCTTTCAGATGGCTTCCATGATCCCTGTCTGTGTTTCAGGGTAAATTAGTCATCAAGCCATGCTTCAAAAATACAATAACAGACTGCGCATAGTTCCTGCACGTCACTCCAGCAGATTTTTTCATTATAGGGTGCAGAGTGTAAACAATAGAATATATTCCCCCACACTCCCCCCACCCCCCTCCATCAGGGTCTGACGTGTGACAGTATCTGTAGGGATCAGGAAGGTTGGTGTGGGCACACTGGGAAAGGGAAGCAGAAACACTTTAAAGAAGGAGGGTTCTTCATCTTGCTTTGTCTGGGTGGGGGGAGGGGGGGGCTGCTGACATGTGGAAACATCTGCTGTGTAGAAATAGAGACTGATGACTCAAATTATCTGCCATCAGGAGGACTGCCAGCTTACAGTATGGAGAGTGAAATGCCACAGAGCATGGATAGAGAGCATCCGTTCAGTTAAACCGGTGACCCCTCAGGGGGTTAGAGCTCATGGCCTGCAGAGATGCGACCCCTCCACTATCGTACAGAGACTGTAAAATGGATATAACACATCTATGGAGGTGCATGTGTGCGTGTGTGTGTGAGGAGTGAAACTTCAAAGGACAGGCTGGTATGCGCTCGGCCCAAAGTGGATCCACATTATGTCAAAAGTGTAGCTCACCTTTGCGTGCTCACAAGAACAACCACAACAAAACGCGCTCTCGCACACACGTTTCAGCAGAGCTGTTTGTTGTCTGTCTCTAATAATGAACCTCTGCCATTTGATCTGTGCGGCTGAGAAAGTCTGCCTGCGTCCGCGTCGCCGTTCCTTGTTGTGCTCGTCCACTTGAGCGAAAATGGAATTTTTTTTAGGGGGCACGTTTCACCTCTTGGTTTGCTCCGCAACAGCAGCTCGCCGATGCTTTTATGATTAGGGACGACTAAATTAGAACCAGAGGAAGGGCAAAAAAAAAAAAAAAAAAAAAGCAGGAGAGAAAACGCTGGAAGGACCAAAGAGAGAGGATCACCTCAGAGCCAGCAAAGCCTTTTGTTTCAAACAAACAGAAAAAAAAAAAGCTGCATGTTGTCATTGTTGTAATGATAATGGCTGCATTCAGAGCCCACGGAGAAAGCCCTCTGCTCATTGATAGCACGTCAGTTGTTATGATCGTAAAGACAAACAGGCGCAACACAGGATCCAGCATTGTTTCATAACATTTCTCCACCATAATAGCCTTAATTTACATGCAATTGTGAGTGCTCCACGTGAACAACAACAGTAGAGGGGTGGGGGCGGGGGAAGCTTATGTTTTAGTCATAGTAAGCCTATTCTTCCAAAAGAGGCAGATCATGTCTATATGCAATGAGAGAAAAGCTGATGGATCATTATTATACGTCCCTCACGCTCTATCTTTTTGACTGCGGGGCTTTTGCAGCTCTGGCTTTGATTTGGAGCCATCTCTCCAATGTGACTTGAGTGGACTAGCTGAACTTAGATGTGATCTCCTCCAGAAGATTGCACAGTAAGTGCCTCTGGCAGGACCTTTTTATTTATGTAGCACTTGACTGTATTCCTCCCTCCTTTTTGGGGAAACACAGAGTGAGAGGGCTTTTTTTTTTTTTGCTAAATTGTTTTGATTTCTTTAAAGGATAAAAATCGTAGCTGGATTTAATGCTGCAATAAATATCAATAACCGAGTGGCTTAGAGTGATCCCAATAAATATCAGGGGTTAAGTCGGGTTCAGACCTCTTAATTCTATGAATTGTGTTTAAAACTTCTTGAGATGAAGTGACACGTTTGGAACGGGGGTTATTATTTAGCAAAGCAGCCAAGGTACTCATGGTAACTCTGGAGGAGCTGCAGAGAATCCACAACTTGGGAGAATCTGACCGATCTGACTTCAATGTAAGAGGAAAGAAAACTACTGCTGAAGAAGTCTTGTTCAGAGCACAGGTAAAATGGGTGCTCTGGCCTGACGAGATAAAACTCTGTACTTTTTGGCACTCTGTACTTTTTGGCACGTGCACAAATTCTCCTGGTGACAAATGGTGGCGGCATTATTATTCTGTGGGGAGACATTTCTTAGGAAGCTCGTTAAGATTTGTTCGGGAAATGGATAGAGATAATGACAGGGCGATTCTGCAATAAAAAGAACATCCAGAGTTTTGAATGGAGGTTCACCTTCCCGTAGGACAATGAACACAAACGTGGCTTAGTCAAAATTCAAACTGGAATTTAGCAATTCCACGAGACGGAGGCAAAACAGAAGAGAAAAGAAAAAAAAGAATAGATGTCAATCTAGCGCTGCGTGGTTCACAATTATGCATTAGTTTTGCTAATCTGTCAGACAAAATCACAATAAAATATATCAAAGCTTATGGTTGCAAATGAAAGACAGAATAATTATGTTCATTTTTGCAGGGTACTCTGACCGCACATCATTTGTGTCAGCACTTTAAAGAAACACGATCAGTTCTGCACAAATTTACATTAAGAAAACAAGTGGTTAAATTGAACTCGTGCTTGTGTTCAGCTTCCATGACAAATCTTTGCAGTTTTAAGAAACTGACTGAAATAGCTTTGTGTTGGAGCGTATCTGAGAGCCTTGAATTCCTCCTCATGCCATGTAAATTATTGCCTAGATCTCGGCATAGTTAAATCAGAGGAAGGATCTAAAATTATATGTTTGGCCTGCAGGATTCGTTCAAACAAGCAGTTCATACATTGACTTACAACTCTCCCTTGTGGGCACGAAGGACACTACACTGGGACTGAACAGTCTTTGAAAATGTTTTCATTGCCTCTTTATTCAAGTCAAGTTGCAACGCTCGCTTGATTCTCTCCCATGAAATGATGCACACAATGTAAACGTGTCACGAAGAAAAATAAACATTTCTGACTTTTGCGGATCAGAAAACGCAACGCATTTGTTTTGTTATTGTGCCACGAACGTGTATTAAATCCGATAAACGCGGTGGCCAGCCAGTGTAGTTACAATTAGGCTGTTGGTAAGAAAACACTGCAGTTTCCAGGCAACATCAGCAGGAGTGTATAATTACCAGTGTTAGTGGCAGTTTTCTATCAGCGCAGGAAACATTGAAATTCATAGCACAGGTGTGCTGTTGTTGCTTGCCTTCTTTTTCAGCAGCAGCAGCTTCAAACATGCCTCAGACAATCATAGCTGCCGAGTGGGACCTCCTCTTGATAATTGGGTCAAATAATTAATGAAATAATGAAACAATGAGCCTGGAGAGGCCGTGTTTTACATCTCAGAGGCGTTGATAGGCCTCATCGTCATTCCAAGTGGCGTGCTGAAGTGTTGGATGGCTTATTGGTTTTGAGACTCAGCAAAACACTTTCATGTGCTTTTGTGTTGGAAAAGGGAGTAAAGGAAGAGTTTGGTAAATGTTTGTTGTTTGTTTTGAAGAAAAAAAACAAAAAACCAAAGCATTCATAATAAGTAACAGGAGGGATTTGGTATGTTTGTGATGTGACGATCAATGGCAAACATCTGTTACAATTTTACAGATTTTATCATGGCTGTCAGCTCTTTAACAGAAGACGTGACAAAGCAAAAAAGTTGGGCCCAAATATGCAAAAGCTGTTCAGGCACATAAAAGGCCTTGGCGTTTGCTTCGTAGACGTCTGTTAGTCAATTGTGGTGTTATTTGTGTTACAAAGATATAACTGGGCATTAACAAGTTAACTCTGTCAAGATTTAATAAAATCCTAAATAGTTACTGCTTCAAAACAACTAAAATATTCCATTGTACCAATATGGTTTCAAACCGTTTTAAGAGAAGCGAGCAGTCGTTATAGCAGAGCAGAGCAATATAAAGCAGAGAGTTGCGCATTTTCCCCTTTTTTTATTACTGTTTGCTTCGAATTCTGATCGGTGTGCTAAAAATGCCTTCTAAACTTTTCTTTTGGTTGCAAAACAGGCACATTTATTTGAAAACATTTCAAATCAAGAAAAAGACTCATTATGGTAACTCCATGTAATAAACAAATATGTAATAATAAAAAAATAACATAATAATGTCTGACATTTAAAGTGTAATAAATAAAAAAACATGCAAATAATGAAATAATGTTTTTGAGCCAGTAAAATACTACAAAATGTAAATTTCTAGTATTTAAAAAAATCATTAGAAAAGGTGATAACTGGACACAGTAATGTAACAGCTAGTAAACATGGCCGCATTTTTTTAGATATCAAATATTTTATGGCAGTTTCAGTGCATTTCGCTTAATCTATTGATTTATATAAACATTTATAAAATGAAATAATGTTTTTGAGCCATGTTATGTTTGTGAGACGACTTCACACAGAATACTGTTTATTGGATTATTGGATTATACATGTAATAATTTCATGAACGGATAAATGTGTTGAGAAATATTCACTCTAAAATGGATTCAGTAGCTATCGTACAGGAAGAGAGCAGAGGGCATGTGACCTACGTGTGTTGCAGAGCTACTGGCAAAACATTATATTATTGTCTTATCGTGATGTATTTTTACTACATTTTTTAATGTCCCCATATTATTTTAATATTGGCTCATTGTTATACCGGTTGCTACATTATTGTTTAAAAAATTACCAAGAAACTCACTGCAGGTGGTCTGCTTGTGAAGGCAGCCAGAAATCATTAACCACCTAATAATAATTTTTTGTAGTTGTGTTACTCCATAAAGAGCAGAACTGTAAGAAACAGTTTAACATCGTTAGTTGTGAGAAGGTAAAATCTACTTGGCTACAAAATTCAGTGGATGTTTCGTTCTATAAAACTGTCTGTAGAACCAAATAAAAGTAACGTGGTAATTTTGGGGGGAAATTGCACTGTAGCTGTACTGTTGAATATATGCGTTCATATTTTTAGCAGCAGTGGGACAAATTGGAGCTTTCCTAAGTGTGTAAGGTCAAATTCGGAGGCCGTTCTCCTGAGCAGGACAAATGCAGCGTAGTCCAGCGTCAAAGCACATGCACTCGTCTCCCTTTTCTCCCTATTCTCAGCAGAAAACGGGGGA
Organism: Poecilia formosa; assembly: GCF_000485575.1. Lineage (NCBI taxonomy): Eukaryota > Metazoa > Chordata > Actinopteri > Cyprinodontiformes > Poeciliidae > Poecilia > Poecilia formosa. The sequence continues at coordinate 4,829,009 of NW_006799945.1, forward strand.
CACTCACTCAAAACGCAGCTGCCAGCTCCTGACAGACTGCACATTCATGAAAGCAGCAGAAAGGACACAAGTTTTATCACAGCAGAACATCGTTTCCAGTGCAGTCGCGAACAACTAAATCAACAACCGCCACTAGTCCATTCATGTATTTTTATTTGAAAAGTAAATCTGTGATAATGTGAAAGTGTCATCTCTTTATAAAAGCTAATCAAATTGGGAGAAGCTCCGGCTTGTCCAAGCTTCGTCTTAGAGTGTTTACATTTCCACTACGAGCAAAACAATAAGATAATCCAACAAACGTTTTATTGATTCAAATATATGTTACCCCAAAACCGGGTAATATTTGAGAGTTATTTAGAGGGAAGTTCTGATTGAAAATCATTATTTTTAAAACAATTAAAAAAAAGAAAAAAAGCTCATTATAGAAAGTAATATTAAATGCTGAAGTCTTTTTACCACAGCTTGCTAATGCTTGATCACCTCATTGAAAAGGGTTCAAGCTTTGTTCAGGACGGTAAATAAAAATTAAGAATTGAGCTCAGGGATGTCTTTTTTTTGTGCTGTTTTTATGAAGAACCTAATGTTTTTTTGTTTTTGTTTTTTTTAAGTGCTAGATGCATTTAATCTACAGTATTTGATCAGGAGTTGGTGCCGTTTACTCTTATATTTTCTGTTTTAGTCATCAGTTAAGTTTATTTCGTAACTGAGCTATGTATGAGCATTTTTTACATTGATTTGAAAACTGCAAAGTGATTAACAGGAAATAAAAACAATGGTCTACTTCTGAAAATATGAGACAAAATATAATTACTGTTTAAACTTTACCTTTAATAACATAAAGTTATCTAATTTTTAAAGTGCAATCAGTAATACTTTTATAACAAATTTATATCAGTGATGATTTCTTGGTTAATGTCAAGTTGTCATAACAAAGACATTTTGAATAATGTCAACTTTGTATTAAAAGTGTCATAATTTACCGAATGACACTTTATGACAACAGTCATAAATATTCATGAAGGCGTATTGGTGTTCATGACAGGTGTTATGTCATGTTTATGACAGTGTCATGACAGTCTCACTCCCCTTCAAATAAAGTGTTACCAAATATTTAAATATAAGGCTATGTACACTCTGTCTAATAGCTTTTGTAAGAAATGTAATCAGTTTTGTTGTTTTTTTTATTGTAAAGTTTTTTAGAGATTCATCAATAAAATTTCCAAAGGTAGACATTTTATCACAGTTGAATCTTTTTGAACTTCATTTGCTGTGGACTTTGACACAACCTGACTATTCTTCTTCTACTGCATCATCTGGAATGTTTTTTCCGGTCAAGCTGGTTCACATTAGCGTTTTTGAGCAACCCCACAAGCCAATCTTCCCTATTTTTTTTCATAATTTTTTTTTTTTTTTTTTTTTTACAGAACTCATTGTGCTGCTATTCTTATTAAAAGTCTAAAAAAAAAAAACATTGTATCATTGCGTCCTGTTTTCTTCCTTAATCAGCATTTTTTATTATTATTATTATTTGGAACAACTTGCAGCATTAATGGTACAAAACACTGAAATGGTTCTATTGTCTTTTCATGTTCCTGCCTTTAATAGGCCTGGTCCATGAAACTGTGATTTTACTTCTTCAGTAAAACATTCAAGAAGTTAACGTTTATGTTAAAATGTTGAGACTGAGAAATCACTATATCAATGCAGTCTGTTTGTTGTTATTAATAACAATAATCTAGTTATTCATAAAAAAAAATCTACATTATTATTTTTGGTTTTCTTAAAATGTTAGATTTTCCACCTACGCTTTGTGAACTGCTTGTGGCACGCAGTCATCAAGTGGATTAATGCTCCTCATAGTTTTATATCTGACGTAAATGACAGATTGTGTTTTTTTTCCCCCAGTGTTTTAATGGTTTGAAAAAGAGGAGCCCCTTTGAAGTCTGCAGAGCTTTTATCTTCCTCTATTTACATTGGCTAAAGTGTTAAGTGGAGTTCTCGTTTGGCCTGAAGGATGTAATGCTCTGCAACAAGAGATTTACAGGAAGCGAAATTGTAATTTCTAGCGTGTTCCTCTCAGGCCCTCCTAACGAAAACTATTTATGCAAATGGAAAAAGGCTAGAGATGGGAAGCACTCCCAGACAAAATCAGATGTTTTCTAAAGAGTGGCCGTGCTGAGTTGGCAGATGTTCTGTCACTTCAATGGGAGCTCATTTAAACAAAAGCCGTCGATGGCTCTCTGGCTGGAGTGCGAGCCGCTCTGAGAGGCACATTTTTCTTGGAGCCATCTGGGAGATGGCTGAGGATTTACTTGGATGGAGTCGTTCTACCACAGAAGCACGGGAGAGTGAGCGGCACTAATTAAAATCAACATTGATGCCTAAGAGCAGCCAGCGAGCTAACGTCAGGGGAAGATATATTAACTCCTTTAATTAAAGTAAGAAAAGAATATCAGCACTATTTGACCAAATTTAAGATGGAGTGCTTAACATAATTAAGGCGTATCTCATTGATTTGTGGAAAAAAAAAACATGTATCAATAGAGTAAAGTAGTCTACTTTTCAGATAAAAAAGACAAAAGTAAACCTGAAACATACATCCTGACCTAAAATCTTAAAAAACATGGTTATTTTTTGTCGTCGTTTGCTGCATCCTGTCTGGCAGCGTGACATTCAGAATTGCTGTCTGAATTATGTCAAAAGAAAGAGGAATAAAGGAATAGGCAAGAAACAACAACATATACATAAATAACAACAATAACGTCCCTGAAAAGCACAAAGTATAAATTTAACATAAGATGTATTTAGTGGTAACTGCAGCACAATATGAAGTATATCTGTAAACACCTGAATCCAAGCGCCTTCGTGTGTGTGTGGGTGTGGGTGTGTGCTTGCGTGTGTGTACCTGAGTGTTCTCCATAAGAATAATTAACAGCGGGTCTGAGAAGCCACAGATCTGTTCCTCAGGAGCCGAGGTAGAAACGCGACAGATCGGAGCAAAAGATTCTATGAGTTTTATACATAGACATTAAGTATCACCACAGGAACATCATAACTTAAAAGGAATTATGAGCAACTCTAACTACTTGTCAGTTTTGGAACAAAATATTCAAGTGTCGACTAGAAAACAAAAGAAAACGAGTGTTTCTCTGACATAATTCAGAAACATGTTTCTGCTTTTTAGCATTGCTGTGAGTCCAAATATATGCCAAAATTAAAAGGATGGTTTCATCAAACTCAATTTCATAAATTTAGACATTTTCTATTGTCATTGGAAAATGACAGATTCCAACAAAAAAAAAAAAGACAAGACTAAATGTTTAGTTGTGACTTCATTCAGTCAGAAAGGATAAAGAGCTTTTGGCGTTCAGCTGAGTACATCATGGACGCTTTGAGGTTTGGAAAGCGTCTTTATTTGAAAATTTCTCATTACTTTATGAGCTAAAACTATAGTTTTCCTTCACAATGCCTAATTGCACAAATAAAAGACCTGCAGCATAAAAATAAAATATATGAAGCCTTTGTTGTGACACTTATGAAAAGAAAAAGTACAAATAAAAACAGCGATGAAAACACTAAAGTAAAATTGAATTATCTCTGAGGACATATTTTTTTGTTTTGTTTTGATATCCTGCTATTTGTCTTTAGCTCTGTTTTCCACATGAAAAAGTCAAGCAACTATTTTTCCACAGTGAGACAAAGGGGAAGGTTTCATTTTGAGTGTTACAAAACAGGACTAATGATGTAATAAATCTCATAGGGCTTCTTTCAAATTTGTTTTATTGGACCCAAAAATACTCAGAAGTTAGAGTTGTGAAATCTAAAGAAAAAGTATGATTAGGTCTATGCAATCTTACAAAAGTATATTTACCCACATTTAGACTTTAGACATTTTGTCACATAGAAACCACAAACTTCAGTGCTTTCCATTAAGTTTTTACGCAGTAGAGCGAAGTAGCACATTGTGAAATGGTAGGGACACGATGCATGTTTTTTATTAAATTAAAAATCCAGACTTGAGATTGTATATGTACTCATACACCTCTCCTCTCAAACCCCAAAACACAATCCATTGCGCTTTTAGAAGTTACTTTTTTACTAAATACAGGCCATTAGTGTGTAATTTCATTGAAGTGAGGCCTTGAGAAAATCAGAAAAGCAGTAAAGATCCCCAGTGAACTCTGGAGGAAGTTTCAGAGTCCACAACATCTGCTTATAGGGCAACAATAAGCCATGTAGCAGACACAGCAAACATGAATAAAAATAAGACAGAAACCTGCAAAATGCTACTTCTGTTGTAGAAAATGGCAACGCACATCAACCTAAATGCACTGTCTCCAACATGGTGGTGGCAGCATTAGAATTCAGTAGGCACAGGGAAGCTGGTCAGCGGTGATGAGAAAATGGATGCAGCTTACGATAAAGTTAAAGGTGAACGATATAATTGTAAATTACTTGCATTACCACTCTTATTTTGTTGGTATTTTTTGCACACAGACAGCAAGAGGACACTATTCAAAGCACTCAGCTGTACTAAGCAAAGCTTGTAGAGTATTGACTTTGTACCTAACATAGTGCGGATATGGGACTTATTTTATAAATATGAAAACATGCTAACATGCATCAATGACAGACAGGCCTTCCTTATTCCAAAATTCTGTAGCTAGTATTTCTTGTTATGAAGAAGAGTTGGATGAAAGTAACACGACAGTCAACACATCCCCCCACTCCAGAGTGACATTTCAAAAACAAACGTGCTTATGTGTTTGAGCATTTTGAAATAAATCAGATAAAAATGTTGCATTAAAATACAGATGAGGATCGTAACCTCTACCACCCACCTTTCTCTAAGACCACTGAACCTTTCCTGGCACACAGGAGGTCACCGATAGAGGACCCACCACGACGTCCACCCCCCCTGAGCGCCTGCTGACTCCAGGCTTCAATGACAGACACCAGACAGAAAGCAACAGTTATAAAGTGTGTGTGTGTGTTATTCCTTTGCCTCTAACTTTAAAAGGATTAGAAGGCTTGATTTGCGTCAAGCTACAGCCTTCAGGTGCTTATGCTTTGGTAGGAGAGGAAATAGCAGAGTGCAACGTGAGGCCCTGCAGAATTCATGTACACAAAAGATGGATCAACAGAGTGACGTTAATTCTGTCCCTTCACCAACCTTTGCGCTGTTTATGCTGTTTCCTCAATCTCAAATTTGTCAACACATGCATTTACATTACCACGATAATTACAAGTAGCATCACAACAAAGCTTTTTGAAACGACATATTATAATCTATTTCAGTAAACTCTAAAACGCGACCATTTTGCTCTACGCTATTTTTCCGGCATTCTTTTCAATTGTGAGTCAGACGACATGGAACGTTTGAGCTCGTCCATTAAGATCTGCTATTATGCTGGTCAGTAATAATGTTGGTTGTTTTTGTCTCTTAAAAACTAAATTGATCAAGTTATTTTAGGAATGCAATACTTAAATCACACAATGTATCTTCACTTGTCTTTTATATGTTGCACTAATTGAATCTTTTGAGAAAATTGGTTTGCATAAATTTAAGTAAATACAACCTATTTTTCTGCTTAGCTAGCCAGTTTGCCAGTTAGTTCCCCAGTCTGAACTTGCAGACGTCTTGATTCAGTCAAACCTTCTATCCTGTATCTCTTGAACTCCAATAATCTACTACATCCACTCTGTGAATGTTTTGCTTGCTGGTCGTCATCATGCTTTGAATTCAGTATCTGGTTTCTCCTACTTTAACCTGCCCAACTTGCATCTGATTGATATGTGGCCTTCTGGCCGGAGTCTAGCTTTAGAAGGCATCTGACCCACGCTTCAAACTCAGCACCTGTTTGCTCTAAGGAAAAACTTTGGGAAGGTT
>NW_006799945.1:4834908-4838737 GCF_000485575.1 Poecilia formosa
ATGGATCAACAGAGTGACGTTAATTCTGTCCCTTCACCAACCTTTGCGCTGTTTATGCTGTTTCCTCAGTCTCAAATCTGTCAACACGTGCATTTACATTACCATGATAATTACAAGTAGCATCACAACAAAGCTTTTTGAAACGACATAAGCTATTTCAGTAAACTCTAAAACGCGACCATTTTGCTCTACGCTATTTTTCCGGCATTCCTTTCAATTGTGAGTCAGACGACATGGAACATTTGAGCTCGTCCATTAAGATCTGCTATCAAATAATAATGTCGGCTGTTTTTGTCTCTTAAAAACTAAATTGAACAAGTTATTTTAGGAATGCAAAACTTAAATCACACAATGTATCTTCACTTGTCTTTTATATGTTGCACTAATTGAATCTTTTGAGAAAATTGGTTTGCATAAATTTAAGTAAATACAACCTATTTTTCTGCTTAGCTAGCCAGTTTGCCAGTTAGTTCCCCAGTCTGAACTTGCGGACAACGTCTTGATTCAATCAAACCTTCTATCCTTTATCTCTTGAACTCCAATACATCCACTCTGTGAATGTTTTGCTTGCTGGTCGTCATCATGCTTTGAATTCAGTATCTGGTTTCTCTTACTTTAACCTGCCCAACTTGCATCTGATTGATATGTTAGTCTTTTGACGCCCGCCCAGTGAGGCGGCGCTTCACGATCTCCCTCATGGTTGTTTCACAAGAAGACATGGTGACTGAGTTTTGGACACCAGTAACCAGCTCATGCAGCTTTTACTAGATGGGAGTCCTAAAAGTCCATACCTTTAAAATATGAATAAATACATACAATTGATCCAACAGAGTTAGAAGTTTGGTAATAATGCAAATCTTTCATCACATTTGCCACATATTTCCTCCTAATTCAGGGATTGTGGTTTCTTAATTTCACTGTTTATGCTACTGGGAAAGGAACAGGGATAAAAGAGGATTTAGAAGGAAAATAGTTGATAGTTGTATTTCCTGGGAGAAAGGCTATGACTAGTTATCAGGACAGAATGAGACCTGGAAAACTGATGGGTTCATACGACCCAAGGAGAGAACCGGTCATCTGCTCCAACAATTTCTTACTCTGTAGGAAATATTTTTGGTCACAAGGAGCAGGAACGTCACAACATCAGATGTATTTTTCATCGTTATGTCAGTGATTTAAAACTATTTTAAATGTTTGATGCCATGCAGAAGACCCCAATGTAAAAGTGCTTGAATGTAAAAGTCAAATATTGTTTTGACAGATAGAAAAGTGTTTATGAGTAGGCTTAACCGAGCTGAAGGAAAACAAAGACAAAGGAGAAATAAATATTCATTGATACAGAACCGAACTAGCAAATATCAATTTATGAAACTACTGAAACCTTCAAGAATCTTGGGTTGTGTAAGATATTTAAGAAAATAATACTGAAACTGCACTCATGAATTTCTTTATTTGGTTGTTATCTCTAAAATACATTTACTGTTTTTGTTGAACACCAGACATCTCACCTCTTTCCCACAGTTTTTCACTTAGTTCAACTACTGCAGTGGATTTTATATAGTCAATGTTAAAAGCCAGCACAGAGTCTGAAGCGATTGAGGAAATTTACATCAACATGGAACCTGTTGGACAAACTGTTTCTAATCACACAGGTAAGAATGAAGTTACAGAGAAATCTAATATGTATTGAATTACATTTTGCTAAGGTTAAGGTTTTTGTTAAGGTTTGAGCAGCTCCAAAGAGGGGCTCTGCCTCGGTATGGTTGAATGTTTTACTTTTGGCTGAACTCATCGCAATCAGTGTACACAGTGAGTCTTGTTCTAGACATCTTTTATTAAGCAGGATGTTTTGTTTTACAGTGAGGAAGGCCGGAGTGTAGCTTTAGCAGACGGCTGAAGGCATCTGACCCACGCTTCAAACTCAGTACCTGTTTGCTCTAAGGAAAAACTTTGGGAAGGTTAAATTTAGTCGGCTAAAGAAAATCAAACGGTCAGGGGCGGATCTACTGGGGTGGCAGTTGCTACCCCAAACGAGAGCCTTGCCACCCCTGTTGCCACCCCAGCTAGCGACAATGAATTCAATAAATAGTTATGGCAAATCGGACATTAAGCGCATAAAACTCTTTTTTCTGACAACATCGAATGCAACACAATGTAACCTGACACCCACTGCTAAGTAGCGGGAAGTGCAGAGAAGGACAGAGCGCGAGCCAGCAGCATTGATGGACATATATATTACTGGACTGGACATTACGTGATTTATCGTAAGCCACACATGCGCCATTGCTGTCCATTGAGTCAGGAATATCGGTGGTCAGGAAACTATTACAACCACGCAAAGAATCAGAACAACGGACGCAATGTTTAGCAGTTAAGTCAACCATAGATAATGGTAATAAGGGCTTCAGATTTCACAGGTGAGGAAAAAGGTTTAATTTAAAGAAAACATTGAACAAGTGAGCAGTGGGTCAGTTATACTAGCCTAACTGCTGCTGGCCTTAGCATGTGCTGCGCAATTCAGTGTGTTTTGGTTCCGTTAGCACTAAACAACCCGCCCACCAAGTCAACAGTAGAGCAGCTGTTTAAATCAGTTAATCAACCACCGCGGTGTTCAGGCGAAAACTTATTAATAATCACAATATAGCCATTAAGCCTGACAGCATAATGTAACAGACTGGATGTTCTGTTTTAGTGTTTTTGCTACTTTTTTGTGTGGGGAAATGTTTGCTTTATCTTGTTGATTCCTCTGATCGGTAATCTCTGCTCTATCTGCTCGTTGAGCTGTTGTTTGTCGGTTGCCATGGCAACAGGTCGTGTGTAATGCCGACATTTAGTGAGAAAAGGCGGAATAGAAGTTGTTGGACCTATCTTTTCTTTATTTCTTCATCCATTTGAATTTTGTTACTTTATTCTTAAATTTCTATTTTTTTGTATTATCTACAGAGTTTATTTGTAGGTTGATAATTGTTGACTTTATTTATTTTTTGTTTTATTATTTTTCTTATTTATTTTCTAAATTTAGACAGGAAGAAATGTGGGCCAGTCCACTTTCTATAAGTGCAGGGGCCTGGTGAAGGACCAGCAGGAATTTGGGTTTGGGTTTTGGGCTTTTACCAGAGCAAGAGAGGTAGCTTGAGAACAATTGAAAGTTTGAACTCTGTAATTGTTTGGTGAAAGAGGAAAATAAATCACCAAGGACAATCAATAAGTTTGGACATTGAACCTTCTTTTACCAGTGTCGAGAAACTTGACCCCAGTGCCTCAGTATTTGCTTGGTGGAACTTTTATTGGATGTTTGGCTTGGCAAAAAATCTGAAGTGGTTCTGTCTAGTTCTTCACCCGTTTATCAGCTTTATTGTACCTTTAATGTGGCGCACTGCAGCCGCTGCAATTCCTAAAAACAAGCGACAAAAACTGAGCTAATCCCCTGTGTTGGCAAAACGTGGTGATATTTATAACAGTCGTCAAACTATGGCTCCTACAGCATATTTAAAATAAAACGATTGACCAATATAAATAGAAATTTGCCCCTTCTTGCATCTTGACAGAACTAACAGAAACTAAACTGTTTATAGATTTGTATCATGGAGAATTTATCAAGCATCAGTTTTCTAATCTTTATTTTAAGTTGTATTTAATAGATATATCTAATAACAAATGATGGCACTACTAATATTTTCGTGACAGATTTCTCCTTGTCTTGTATTGTGATAAAATGGTTTTCTGGACACAATGAATCACATAGTGACCAATAGACGCTGTCCAGTCCAGTAATACTTATCAATTAGCAGGAGTATGGAAGACGTAAAAATAATTAACTATACTACAT
>NW_006799945.1:4839803-4843087 GCF_000485575.1 Poecilia formosa
TATATATATATATATATATATGTATATATATATCGATATCTCAAGCTCCCAGGCCTCTGGTAGAGGACCCGAGCTCAGAGGATGAAAGAGACCACCCGCGGAGGGTGAGAAGGGAATTTTTATATATATAGCCACGCCTGAAAATATCCCTGCCCCCCTCTTGCCACCTCATAAATATTTTTCTAGATCCGCCCCTGCAAACGGTTCATTCTCTAATGTGAGAAATCCCTTCAGGTAGTCAAGTTTCTTGTTTGTTCAGATCTTCTTAGTAATTTCCATAGTATGATTACTAATTAACTATCAATTCTTTTGTGTGTGTGGGAGAGGTTCACAGAGGCCATTAGAGAACCTTGGATCGGGCAGAGTAGTTCAAAGAACTCCTCAATCCCACCATCTCATCTTCCACTGAGGAAGTGAAACCTGGGGACTTTGGATCAGGCTCTGCTGAGTTGACCATGGTGAGAGGCGCAGAGAAGGAGTGAGCATCCTTTTTGCCTCTAAACTTGGTGCCTGTATGTTGGGATTCACTACAGTGAAGAGGGTAGCTTCCTTCCACATATTTGTAGGGGCATGGGTTCTGACTGTTGTCTGTACTTATGTGACAGACAGCAGTTCAGATTGGCCACCTTTATTGGAGTTGTTGGAGGGGTGCTGGAGAGTGTCCCTCCTAGAGACTTCTTTGTTCTGCTGGGGAATTTCAATGCACACATGGGCAATTACAGTGAGACCTGGAGCCTTGTGGTTGAGAGGATCGGCCACCCTGATCTAAACCTGAGTAGTGTACTGTGATTGGACTTCTGTAGTCATCATGTGTTGTCCATAATGTACACCTTGCTCAAGCATAAGGGTGTCCATATGTGCTTGTAGCACCAGGACACATTTCTATAGTAGACTTTTTTTGTTATCCCATCTAATCTGTGGCTGCATGTCTTGGACTGTTGGGTGAAGACGGACAGAGCTGTCCACTGACCATTCGGTCAGTGGACAGCTCTGCCCCTGTCTTCACCCAACAGTCCAAGACATGCAGCCACAGATTAGATGGGAAAACAACAAAGTCTACCATAGAAATGTTGTGTCCTGCTGCTACAAGCACATATGGATACCCTTATGCTTGAACAAGGTGTACATTATGGACAATCCATGATGAGCACAGAAGTCCAATAACAGTACACTACTCAGGCTTAGATCAGGGTGGCCGATCCTCTCAACCACAAGCCTCCAGGTCTCACTGTAATTGTTTGTGTGAGCACTGAAATCCCCCAGCAGAACAAAGAAGTCTCTAGGAGGGACACTCTCCAGCACCCCTTCAGCAACTCTAAAAAAGGTGGCCAATCTGAACTGCTGCTTGTCACATAAGTACAGACAACAGTCAGAACCTGTCCCCCTACAAGTAGGTGGAAGGAAGCTACCCTCTTCACTGGAGTGAATCCCAACATACAGGCACCAAGATGGGAGGCAAAATGTATGCTTACTCCTACTCTGCGCCTCTCACCATGGTCACCTCAGCAGAGCCGGATCTAAAGTCCCCAGGTAACGTTTCCTCAGTGGAAGATGTGATGGTGGGATTGAGGAGGTCTTCGAACTACTCTGCCCGATCCAAAGTTCTCCATGGCCTCTGTGAACTTCTCCCACACCTGAGTTTTTACCTTAGCAACCACCCGAGCTGCATGCCACTTGGACTGCCAGTACCCATAAGCTGCTTCCAGGGTGTCCCAGGCCAAAAAGTTCTGATAGGTCTCCATCTTTGGCTTGACAGCGTCTCTCCCTTCTGGTGCCCACGAGCTGATTCTAGGGTTGTCCCCAATACAGGCACTGGAAACCTTGTGGCTACAACTCCAATAAGCTGCATTGACAATGGAGTTGGGAAATGACTCTGTGCGGGCCACTTTCTCCGAAATGTGTTCGAAGTTCTTCCAGAGGTGAAATTTGAAGCTCTGTTTCACAGGTGACTCTGCCAGGATCCTCACAACACTTTTGGGCCTTTCTGGTCGGACTGGCATCCTTCCCCATCATCAAAGTCAACTTACAACCAGGGAGTGGTCAGTGGACAGCTCTGCCCCTGTCTTCACCCAAGAGTCCAAGACATGCAGCCACAGATTAGATGGGAAAACAACAAAGTCTACCATATAACTGTGGCCAGGGTGTCCTGGTGCTACAAGCACATATGGACACCCTTATGCTTGAACAAGGTGTATGTTATGGACAATCCATGATGAGCACAGAAGTCCAATAACAGTACACACTACTCAGGTTTAGATCAGGGTGGCCGATCCTCTCAACCACAAGCCTCCAGGTCTCACTATAATTGCCCATGTGAGCATTGAAATCCCCCAGTAGAACAAAGAAGTCTCTAGGAGGGACACTCTCCAGCACCCCTCCAACAACTCCAAAAAAGGTGGCCAATCTGAACTGCTGCTTGTCACAAGTACAGACAACGGTCAGAACTTGTCCCCCTACAAGTAGGTGGAAGGAAGCTACCCTCTTCACTGGATTGAATCCCAATATACAGGCACCAAGATGGGAGGCAAAAAGTATGCCCACTCCTTCTCTGCACCTCTCACCATGGTCAACTCAGCAGAGCCTGATCCAAAGTCCCCGGGTTTTGTTTCCTCAGGGAAGATGTGATGGTAGGATTGAGGAGGTCTTCGAACTACTCTGCCATGGCCTCTGTGAACTTCTGCCACACCTAAGATTTTGCCTTAGCGACCACCCGAGCTGCATGCCACTTGGACTGCCAGTACTCATTAGCTGCTTCCAGGGTGTCATAGCCCACCCTTGAAGCACACCAAAACAGGCACTGGAAACCTTGTGGCCACAACTCCGAGAAGCCGCATTGACAATGGAGTTGGGGAACAACTCTGTGCAGGCCATGTTCCATCCACTTCCTCCCAAATGTGTTTGAAGTTCTTCCAGAGGTGAAATCAGGTCATCAATGACCTCCTCAAACTTTTCTTCGCCATGAAAGAGAATACTTAGCTCTTTCTCCTTGGTCGGAGTTTAGCCAACCTATTCCCTAGTTGGCGAAACCACTTGGAAACTTGTGACGTCACTTTTCTGGCATTTCTGCTGTCACAACGAACTTCCATAAAAGACATATCCATTTTGTTCACATCCATGCTGTCTCTATGTTGTGGCACAGTTTGAATGTCACGTTTTGAGCTTTCTTCCGAAAACGTTTCTACTGAAGTAGAACACACAGAAACTTTATCAAAATGTGACGAATACGTCAGAGGAGTTATGCTCAGAGACTGACTGGAAAAATCCCTCCTGTCAAAATTCTCTGA
>NW_006799945.1:4843296-4844452 GCF_000485575.1 Poecilia formosa
TTCCATGCCAGAAAAATGATCTGGGTAATTTTGCTTGCTGTCCCAGCTCCCGTCAACAGCCAGATCCATTTCTTCCAGGGGAACATCAACACTTCCACTATCGTCTGTGTCGCCAGAGTCAGTTTCCCAGAGGAGATCCAACACGTGATCAAAAAAAACTGCTGCTATTCAAAGCTATAGTATCTTCAGGAGTCTTGACTGTCAAATTTGTCAAGACCCCTGAAGTGGTACTAGCAAGTTTCGGGGTAGTGTCCATGCTGCTCTCTTCTTCAGAAACCGGTTCTTCCTCAGGTTCTTGCCAGTACCCTGAAGTGGTACTGGCAACATCTGAGGCAGCGTCCATGCTCCTTTCCTCTTCAGAAACAGGCTGTTCCTCAGGTTCTTGAGGAATAAGCTCCTCAAAACCAAAGTATTTCCACCTCTTGCCCTCTTCGGATTGTTCATCAAAGCCATTCTCAAAACTCTCATCTGTGTCATCTTCTTCTTCTTCTTTTGCAATACTATTTCCAAATAACTTTCCAAGACCCTTTGTGGCCAGATAACCAAGGCCCCAACCAATAGTCAGAATCATTTTTGCTGAAATTAAAATCCTTTCTAAAATCGCTGATCCTGTTGTAAAAGTGTTGTACCTCCAACAAACTTGAAAAGCAAACTGAGAATTCTTGTATTCCAAATGATAATAATAATCTTTTGAACCTTTATGACATCATCGATGAGAACATGAATGACATGATGATGTCAAACAACCTGTCAGGTTCTTGTTTGTTTTAGTTGCTATGGAAACACAAGGCGTTGTGTATAAGGTAAGACTACTGTCAATTAAAAATGCATGCGTAGACATCTACATTCGTGAATGCAAGTGCATAAATTTAAGTTTTGTATTTGTCCTGTTTTTCAACTCATACATACGTGTAAAAATCAAAGATTTTACCTATAAAAATACCCATAAACAAACAAATTAATACAAGTGTTTTAAAGAGTATTTTTCCAGAAGTCAGACACACATCACATCAGTCACATTTAGAAACTGGCTCTAAGCATCTGCTTGATCTATTTTGAACTGAGTGAGGAGAATCCCCTTAAACATATCACGTCTTGCCTTAATTGCTTGCTCTGTTCATAAAGAAAACATTTAACATCTAATAATTACATTATT
>NW_006799945.1:4846732-4848264 GCF_000485575.1 Poecilia formosa
GCAAGAACATAAGAATGCAGAGCATGTTCATTGCTGTTTATGTTCTTCACGTCATGGTGGCAGACATTGCAGCAGGAGGGAGGATGAGAACAGTCACCTCTTTCTGCTTGGTTACTTCTTCCTTATTGCGCTTCGGACAGTGTTCATAGTTGAACGTTGTTTACCGTTAATTGCTATGTTTAATGGTGCAGACAGTTGTGGTTTCTGACATGGGCAATATGGGCAACCGTCCAGGGTGTTATTTTTCTAGGGATAGCAGGAGACCTCTGCGTATCGTAGCACAGCCATGAAAGCAAAACAGAATGAAATGAGTTTGAATTGATACTGGTTAAATTTATTTAAGCTCTAAGTATTATCTAGGTGTTTTAATGGGAATGTGGATCTTTCAGATCAATTAGAGAAGCAATTTTGATAGGTAAACTTAAAGTTATTGTGTCATGTAGCGCAGGGTGCTGGTCTTGGTCTTGTTTTGGTCTCGAGTTTGGTGGTCTTGACTACAACTCTGCTATGTGGCTCCTTGGTTCCATGTCCTCCCCCACCCACCCTTTCAGTTGGATTTCTTTCAAAATAAATGCCACTAGTGGCAAAAAAAAAAGTGAAGTACATGCTATGTTAAGACAGGAGACAAGATGTTTCCATCCCTGAAATGATGATGCATAGAATCACATATTTAAGTCTAAACTATGCTAAAGAGTAAACACAACATGCTTTATCTGTGGCATTGTTCATTAAAATGGCACATTTCTGGTGTATTAAAATTAAATACAATCAGTACACTTAATGATATTAGTGATTAGGTAATGCATTCAGCAAGTACTTTTACTTTTAATACTTAAATATTTTTAAAAGCCAGGACTTTTTTTTTACTTTTACTTAAGTAAAATGTTGATGTAGTACTTTTACTTTTACTTGAGTACATTTTTGTCTGTGTACTTGTACTTTTACATTTTTTGAGTACTTTCTCCACCACTGCTGGTTACTCATTTGACCATTAATTTTTTTTTTTACCAGTTGTTTCTTTTGTGCAAATACTTAATTTTTATTTTGAGAGACAAGCTTTTCCAGAAGTTGCAGATGTAGAATAGCTTTCAGTGACATTAACTATTACTGCAAATGGCAATATTTTAAAAATATTATTTAAATTCTCCACTCAGAATCCAGATGACAGCAGGGACACTTAAAGTAATCAGCTGTGTTCAGTGTATCTGATGGAGACAGAGGGAATAAATTGAAAATTTTCCCCACTGAAGA
Organism: Poecilia formosa; assembly: GCF_000485575.1. NCBI lineage: Eukaryota > Metazoa > Chordata > Actinopteri > Cyprinodontiformes > Poeciliidae > Poecilia > Poecilia formosa. The sequence continues at coordinate 4,847,984 of NW_006799945.1, forward strand.
TTTTCTCTTATGGATTTCATTTTACAAAGTATCAGGAAGACATTAATGGTTGAAATCCCAAATCAGCAAAGATCAGGTGTAAACACAGATTCTAAACGCTATGTGGTGATTAAAAAAAAAAAAGAAGGAGACTTCCTTTTGAACATGAATATGAACACGCAACTTCCTACAATAAAAGTTTTCTCAACGTTCAGGTCATTTATACCCCCCTATTTTAGGCGGACAGAACCATAAAGATAAAGAAAAAATAAATTATAATCAGTCCCATGTTGTTTTGCCCT
>NW_006799945.1:4848274-4889574 GCF_000485575.1 Poecilia formosa
CCCCACTGAGCCCCTCTCCCACCAGAAGCCACGCCCACCTGTCAAATTTGACGAAAGGGTGTACCTATTATCTCTGAGACTTTGCCAGACGTTCCCAACAGACCCTCACAACACATTTGGGCCTGCCAGGTCTGACCGTCATCCTCGCCCACCACCGGAGCCAACTCACCACAAGGTAGTGGTCAGTGGATAGATCCGCCCCTCTCTTCACCCAAGTGTCCAAGACATACGGTCGCAGATCCAACAAAATGATGACAACGTTGATCATCGAACTGCGGCTTAGGGGTGTCCTGGTGCCAAATGCACATATGGACACCCTTATACCTGAACATGGTGTTCGTTAAGGACAATCCATGACAAGCACAGAAGTTCAACAACAGAACACCACAGAACCCTCCAGTACCCCCTCCAAGGTTTCCAAAAAGGATGGGTAATCTGAGTGCTCGGGTGGTTGCTAGCGCAAAAACTCGGTTTTGGGAGAAGTTCACAGAGGCCATGGAGAACCTTGGATCGGGCAGAGTAGTTCGAAGACCTCCTCAATCCCACCACCACATCTTCAACTGAGGAAGCGAAACCGGGAGACTTTGGATCAGGCTCTGCTGAGTTGACCATGGTGAGAGGCGCAGAGAAGGAGTGAGCATCCTTTTGCCTCCCATCTTTGTGCCTGTATGTTGGGATTCACTCCAGTAAAGAGGGTAGCTTCCTTCCACCTACTTGTAGGGGGTCGGGTTCTGACTGTTGTCTGTACTTATGTGATAGGCAGCAGTTCAGATTGGCCACCTTTTGTGTAGTTGTTGGAGGGGTGCTGGAGAGTGTCCCTCCTAGAGACTTCCTTGTTCTGCTGGGGGATTTCAATGCTCACATGGGAAATTACAGTGAGACCTGGAGGCTTGTGGTTGAGAGGATCGGCCACTCTGATCTAAACCTGAGTAGTGTACTGTTGTTGGACTTCTGTGCTCATCATAGATTGTCCATAATGTACACCTTGTTCAAGCATAAGGGTGTCCATATGTGCACGTAGCACCAGGACACCCTGGCCACATTTCTATGGTAGACTTTGTTGTTTTCCCATCTAATCTGTGGCTGCATGTCTTGGACTGTTGGGTGAAGACAGGGGCAGAGCTGTCCACTGACCATTCGGTCACTCCACTGACCATTCGTTCAGTGGACAGCTCTGCCCCTGTCTTCACCCAACAGTCCAAGACATGCAGCCACAGATTAAATGGGAAAACAACAAAGTCTGCCATAGAAATGCAGTGTCCTGCTGTTATGAACACATATGGATACCCTTATGCTTGAACAAGGTGTACATTATGGACAATCCATGATGAGCACAGAAGTCCAATAACAGTACACTACTCAGGTTTAGATCAGAGTGGCCGATCCTCTCTACCACAAGGCTCCAGGTCTCACTGTAATTGCTCATGTGAGCATTGCATTGAAATCCCCCAGTAGAACAAGGAAGTCTCTAGGAGGGACACTCTCCAGCACCCCTCCAACAACTACACAAAAGGTGGCCAATCTGAACTGCTGCCTATCACATAAGTACAGACAACAGTGAGAACCCGCCCCCCTACAAGTAGGTGAAAGGAAGCTACCCTCTTCACTGGATTGAATCCCAACATACAGGCACAAAGATGGGTGGCAAAAAGGATGCTTACTCCTTCTCTGCGCCTCTCACCATGGTCAACTCAGCAGAGCCTGATCCAAAGTCTCCCGGTTTTGCTTCCTCAGTGGAAAATATGATGGTGGGATTGAGGAGGTCTTCAAACTACTCTGCCCGATCCAAGGTTCTCCATGGCCTCTGTGAACTTCTCTCACACCCGAGTTTTTACCTTAGCGACCACCCAAGCTGCATGCCACTTAGACTGCCAATACCCCATTACCCATAAGCTGCTTCCAGGGTGTCCCAGGCCAAAAAGTTCTGATAGGTCTCCATCTTTGGCTTGATAGCATTTCTCCCTTCTGGTACCCACAAGCTGATTCTAGGGTTGTCCCCAAAACAGGCACTGGAAACCTTGTGGCCACAACTCCGATAAGCCACATTGACAATGGAGTTGGGGAATGACTCAGTGCGGGCCACTTTCTCCGAAATGTGTTTGATGTTCTTCCAGAGGTGAAATTTGAAGCTCTGTTTCACAGGTGACTCTGCCAGGATCCTCACAACACTTTTGTGCCTTTCTGGTTGGACTGGCATCCTTCCCCATCATCAAAGTCAACTTACAACCAGGGAGTGGTCAGTGGACAGCTCTGCCCCTGTCTTCACCCAAGAGTCCAATACATGCAGCCACATATTAGATGGGAAAACAACAAAGTCTACCATAGAACTGTGGCCAGGGTGTCCTGGTGCTACAAGCACATATGGACACTCTTATGCTTGAACAAGGTGTACGTTATGGACAATCCATGATGAGCACAGAAGTCCAATAACAGTACACTACTCAGGTTTAGATCAGAGTGGCCGATCCTCTCAACCACAAGGCTGCAGGTCTCACTGTAATTGTCCATGTGAGCATTGAAATCCTCCAGCAGAGTAAGGAAGTCTCTAGGAGGGACACTCTCCAGCACCCCTCCAACAACTCCAAAAAAGGTGGCCAATCTGAACTGTTGCTTGTCACATACAGTAAGTACAGACAACAGTCAGAACCCGTCCCCCTACAAGTAGGTGGAAGGAAGCTACCCTCTTCACTGGATTGAATCCCAACATACAGGCACAAAGATGGGAGGCAAAAAGTATGCTTACTCCTTCTCTGTGCCTTTCACCATGGTCAATTCAGCAGACCCTGATCCAAAGTCCCCAGGTTTCGTTTCCTCAGTGGAAGATGTGATGGTAGGATTGAGGAGGTCTTCGAACTACTCTGCCATGGCCTCTGTGAACTTCTCCCACACCCGAGATTTTGCCTTAGCGACCACCCGAGCTGCATGCCTCTTGGACTGCCAGTACTCATTAGCTGCTTCCAGGGTGTCATAGTCCACCCTTGAAGCACACCAAAACAGGCACTGGAAACCTTGTGGCCACAACTCCGATAAGCCGCATTGACAATGGAGTTGGGGAACAACTCTGTGCAGGCCATGTTCCATCCACTTCCTCCCAAATGTGTTTGAAGTTCTTCCAGAGGTGAAATCAGGTCATCAATGACCTCCTCAAACTTTTCTTCGCCATGAAAGAGAATAGTTATTTATTCCTCCTTGGTCGGAGTTTAGCCAACCTATTCCCTAGCTGGCGAAACCACTTGGAAACTTGTGACGTCACTTTTCTGGCATTTCTGCTGTCACAACGAACTTCCATAAAAGAAATATCCATTTCGTTTACATCCATGCTGTCTCTATGTTGTGGCACAGTTTGAATGTCACTTTTTGAGCTTTCTTCCGAAAAAGTTTCTACTGAAGTAGAACACACAGAAATTTTATCAAAATGTGACGAATACGTCGGAGGAGTTATGCTCAGAGACTGACTGGAAAAATCCCTCCTGTCAAAATTCTCTGAGAACTCAATGTCATCTTCTGCGTATTCTTCTTCAGAAGACCATATTTTTGGAAGAATATGCTCAGGATAGACTTCCAAATGTTCCACAACATTCTCAGCATGTGAGTTTTCAAAATGGACTTTCTTCTTGGAAACGTCCATATCTTCAGCTTCCATGCCAGAAAAATGATCTGGGTCATTTTGCTTGCTGTCCCAGTTCGCGTCAACAGCCAGATGCATTTCTTCCAGGGGAACATCAACACTTCCACTATCGTCTGTGTCTGTGTCTGTGTCGCCAGAGTCAGTTTCCCAGAGGAGGTCCAACACATGATCAAAAAAATTGTTGCTATTCAAAGCAATAGTATCTTCAGGAGTCTTGACTGTCAAATCTGTCAAGACCCCTGAAGTGGTACTGGCAACTTCTGTGGTAGCGTCCATGCTAATTTCCTCTTCAGAAACCGGTTCTTCCTCAGGTTCTTGAGGAATAAGTTGCAAGACCCCTGAAGTGATACTGGCAACATCTGAGGCAGCATCCATGCTGCTTTCCTCTTCAGAAACAGGCTGTTCCTCAGGTTCTTGAGGAATAAGCTCCTCAAAACCAAAGTATTTCCACCTCTTGCCCTCTTCGGATTGTTCATCAAAGCCATTCTCAAAACTCTCATCTGTGTCGGTGTCTTCTTCTTCTTCTTCTTCTTGTGCAATATTATGTCCAAATAATTTTCCAAGACCCTTTGTGGCCAGATAACCAAGGCCCCAACCAATAGTCAGAAACATTTTTGCTGAAATTGAAATCCTTTCTAAAATCGCTGATCCTGTTGTAAAAGTGCTGTAGCTCCAACGAAGTTGAAAAGCAAACTGAGAATTCTTGTATTCCAAATGATAATAATAATCTTTTGAACCTTTATGACATCATCGATGAGAAGATGGATGACATGATGATGTCAAACAACCTGTGTCAGGTTCTTGTTTGTTTAGTTGCTATGGAAACACAAGGCATTATGTGTAAGGTAAGACTACTGTCAATTAAAAATGCATGCGTAGACATCTACATTCGTGAATGCAAGTCAATAAATGTGCATAAATTTAAGTTTTGTATTTGTCCTGTTTTCCAACTCATACATACGTGTAAAAATCAAAGATTTTACCTATAAAAATACCCATAGACAAACAAATTAATACAAGTGTTTTATAGAGTAAGTATTTTTCCAGAAGTTAGACACACATCAGCCACATTTAGAAACTGGCTCTAAGCATCTACTTGATCTATTTTGAACAGTGAGTGAGGAGGATCCCCTTAAACATATCATGTCTTGCCTTAATTGCTTGCTCTGTTCATAAGGAAAACATTTAACATCTAATAATTACATTACCATTATTATTTTATTTTATTTATTTTTTTTACATTTGAATTCAGGATGATGCACCAAGCAGATCATGAGCCAAAGAATTTTATGTTTAATAGATCTAGCATAAAATAATGGTGGAATTGAAGTTGTAAGCAACAGGGTTGAGATGGGATATTAGAGCTTCTCAAGCTCAATGGGAATAATTTGAAAATAGAACTGAGTCTAGTTTGCTAGTCACAGAAACACATTCCATTTATAGTGACCTTTTAGTTGCCGGTTCCTCATTTGACCATTATTATTTATTTATTTATTTTTTTACCAGTTGTTTCTTTTGTGCAAATACTTAAGTTTATTTTGAGAGACACGCTCTTCCAGCGGTTGCAGATATAGAATAGCTTTCAGTGACATTAACTATTACTGCAAATGGCAATATTTTAAAATATTATTTAAACTCCCAACTCAGCATCCAAAATCCAGATGACAGCAGGGACACATAAACTAATCAGCTGTGTTCAGTGTATCTGATGGAGACAGAGGGAATAAATTGGATATTTTCCTCACTGAAGATTTTTCTCATGGATTTCATTTTACAAAGTATCAGGAAGACATTAATGGTTGAAATCCCAAATCAGTAAAGATCAGGTGTAAAGACAGATTCTAAACGCTATATGGTGATTAAAAAAAAAAATGGAGACTTCTTTTTGAACATGAATATGAACACGCAACTTCCTACAAAAGAAGTTTCCTCAACGATCAGGTCATTTATACCCCCTATTTTGGGCGGACAGAACCATAAAGATAAAGAAAAAATAAATTATAATCAGTCCCATGTTGTTTTGCCCTTTGTATCACATAATGGATAATGTTTAGAGGAACCCATGCTGTGTCACATATCCTATGCCAGACCTGTAGGCAGTATCCCAAATCTAACTGTCTATACACAGGAAGTGTTTCATGCTTTTATCTTAAAATCATGAAAGCTGCTGTCCTTTGAGGCAGTTTTACAGACCAGTTCTTGTATCTTTCAGGGTTCCTCATTTCATTTCATGCATTTTCTTTAATATTCAGCAATATCTGTCAGCTTAGGGAGGTGCACCTTGTTGAGATTTGTCAAGTATTATTTTAGGCACTCATTAAAATGTATTGCCCGTAACACTAAAGCTTCTATTCAAATCTCAAATGTCTTCAAGGAGAAATTAATTCTGCCTTCCCTCTTTGCTGAGCCACATTGTGGACACCGAGTTGAATCTATTGATCCAAGATTTTTTATTTATTTATTTTTTTTCCTGAAGAACCTTGACGTCTAAGGTAGTGCACTGTTGGCAGGAGAGACGCACTTGTAAAATATAATTGACTTCTAATTGTGTTTCCAATGCTATGTCAAGGCGGCCCTTGGCCTAAATTGTCCAGTCTGTAGGCCATTTGGCAGCAAAACAGCACTTGGCAAGCCACATTACAGGTGAATGGCCGTGGTCTAATAGGTTATCTGTGGAAAACACATTGCAGTCAATTAAAGAGTCCACTTCCTTCAGTTGTGATGGCCATTAGACAGGCCCACCACAACAAGTGACTCTTCAGTGGCTTTTACTCCACAGCTAGCCAATCCTTTTCAGTCACAGTGTCCTCGAGCTGCCCAGTCCCTCAAAGACATAGTTTTTTGTCTGGTTTTGTTGTCCGCTAAGCTTTTTTAAGGTGGCTTAGAGACACAGTGTTCACTCAGTGATTCTGCGTGACCCTGATGGACAAATAAAACCCTTTTAACAAGTGATTTTTTTTTTTTTTTTGCTCCCACTCATCCTTAAATATTCTTCCCTGCTGCATCACACAAAGGGAACACAGCTCTTACCTTCTTTTAGGAGGACATCATTTAGAAACATTACATTTGCACAATAAACCAGTTCATAACACAGTCCAACATGTATGTGCGTGCCGTGCTCACATACATGCACACACAAAATTATTCTTACACATAACAGGCCACATACTCTTACCTCATTTCCTATTTTGTACCTATTCCGATTTTACCCACAGAGGACATTTTGGCTGTCAGTATTTTAGTTTTACTGCAACGTGCAGCTTCCTGCAAGTTTGCTTTTATGATGCACATTTCCCCTTATTATCAAGCAGCTTGCACGCTGATCTGTGGGAGCTGAATCAGAAGGCATTTCATCAGCTCCTGAGGTGAGCCAGCTGCGTGTTAATATCCTGCTGAACAAGAAAGACCGACAGTTGGAAGAGTTCCTCAGCAGTAGCATTCATCAATTTTATTTGCTCTAACAAGCTTTCAGTAAATGCTGGTCTTTTGCAAAGGTTGTTTCTGCATCCCAACGTTTTACACAAACAAAAAAAAAGAGGCAAATTGGTAACAGGCCCTAATAATATAAGGTTTAAACCAGAAGTATACACACGCCGAATAAAAAGACACTTGCAGATTTTTTAATTTTTAATTTAGTTTTTTACTGTCTGACAATAGGTCAGGTAAAAAGTTTCTTGTTTTATGTCGGTTATAATTACAACAACTATTTCTATTTGATAAATGTCACAAATTTGAGAGATGGAATGTGTCAGATTTATTTATTAATTTCTTTAAAAAAAATCTAAAGTTTACATACGTTTCCTCAGAGTTTGGTAGCATTGCCTGTTGCCTGTATGAAAAATGTTTTATGCCCATGAAGTTCTGGCCCGTTCTTGTCACATACTGGTGTAGCTGAGCCAGGTTTGCTAGTCGTCTTGCTCACACACAGCTTTCCAAATCTACCCACAAATTCTCCACAGGACTGAGACCAGGGCTTTTTGATGACCACTCCAAAATATCGATGTTTTGTTCTCAAGCTACTTTTAACCACTTTGGCTGTATGTTTAGGGGCACTGTTAACTTGGAAGACCAATCTGAAGCCCAAGCTTTAACTGGCTGGCTAATATCTTTAGATGTTGCTTCAATATTTCCACATTGAAATGTGGTCTTCTTTATGAAGTGCTCCAGTTCTTCCTGCAGTAAAACGGTCCCACAACAAGACGCTGTCACCCCCGTCCTTCACGGTTGGGATGGTGTTCACAATGTTCCCTACAAATACAGCGATGCTCGTCATGGCCAAACAGTTCTGCATCAGATCACAGGATATTTCTCCCAAAAAGGAGAAGGTTTTTGTCCCTGCATGCTTTGGCAAACTGCAATCTGCCATTTTAATTTTCTTTCAGAGTAATAACACCGTCTCACCAGCGTCAGCCAGCATCCTCACAAGATCTTTGGCTTTTGTTCGGAGTTAGATTAGCGCATTTCGAACAAAATAAGTCTAGCGCCTTCCTGAGCAGGTCGATGGTCGGATGTTCCCATCATGTCTAGACTCGCATATAATTGTTAGAACAAATGAATGCGTCACCTTCAAGCATCCGAAAATTCTTCCCCATGATGAGCTAAACACAAATATGTCTTCCTCATATTGACGGTTTGTTTTCAAATTCCCATCATATCAAACTGGAAGGAAGTGTGTCTAAGGGTGGGCACCTTAAAATAAACCCTGAGGTGTGTCGCCAATTAACTCAAATGTGTCAGTTGGCCTATCAGGAGTTTCCAAAGCCGTGACTTCATCACTTAAACTTTTCATCATTGTTTGAAAAGAGGACAGTAATGAGAACCAGATGTACCAGATGATTACAGAGTAATCATCTAGTACATAAAGTTCTGATAAAAAATTAAAGTTGATCACCAAGGTACTAAAATTCAGATAAAGAACTTTTTGTGCAGGACTGTTACTAAGTAATCATCCAGTACACAAAGTTCTAATTAATGAGACATTAAAAAATACTTCATCATGGCATGACGAATAGAAATAAATGTGTTAATTCTAACTGACCAAATGCAAGAGATGTGTGGTCTGACGTAACTTCAGACACTGAGAAAGAAAGGTGTACACGTCTTTTTATTTGGTGTATGGAAATTTCTGGTATCAAGCACTTTTATCGTTATGTCAACCTTCCAGACCACTCGGGTGTTCTGGTTCGAAACTACTCTGGTTCCCAGAACCAGAACCAAACATGGAGAAGCTTTCAGTTTTTATGCTCCTCTAATCTGGAATAAACATCCAGAAAACTGAGAAAATGCTGAAACGCTGAGTTCTTATAAATCAAGGCTAAGAACCCTCTTCTATAGGGTTGCTTACATTAACAAAAATAACTGGGTGTTCTGTGGTGGTCCAGGGGTTAAGCACAACCCATGTATGGAGGCCTTAGTTCTCAACATGGCTGTCACAGGTTCAATTCCTGGCTTGGTGACCTTTACCACACATCCTTCCCCATCTCTCATTACTGACTTTCCTGTCAAATAAAGGCCACTAGAGCCAATAAAACCTTAAAAAACTGGAATATTGAATAAATTCCCTTTTTTTCTGCAGCAACATTTGATCATATATGATCCAACACCTGAACATCTGGATTTCAAAGTGAAAAACAGAAAAAAAGTCACCTTAAAAAGAAGCACTGAACACAGCATCATTCTCAAGAGTTTTAATAATTTACTAAAAAAAGAGTGTAAAAGTAACAGATCACTTCCACTAAAGGTAATCTGTTTAATATTCAAAGTGATGACAGATGTAACAAATTTTTGCACTTGTCTGTACATGTGTGTACACTTACTTGGCAACTGGCTGGAATTCAATGACTTTCTGCACATTATGCATCTCAAAAAACTCACGGCGGGAAAAAAAAAAAACAATCATAAAAATGATATGAATTACTTTAAAATAAACCAACCATCATGAAATGTACAGCTCTGAAAAAAAATAGCAAAAATAACCCCCCCAAAAATCTGAAATGTGTATATACAAACATGCTTAGACTCTAACAAATAGCAGACCGAGGGAGGCGGAAGAAACTGAGCCTTTTCGATGGTTTGCTTGACATCATCTAGGAAAGCCAATGAAATAAATGGGTCACTCTTAAAATATCCGATCAATATGAACTATCAGCGAATTTTACTTCCTATTTCAAGTTTTGTCATTTATTTTTTTGGCTGAATATGAATACCTTATAAATATACAGCATACTGTATTTTCTGCATCAATTTAAGTTAAACTCATTAAATAAAAAAATGTCCGTAAGTTCAGAAAATAAAAAGAAAAAGGACAAAAATGCATCATAAGTGTGCGCACTTCCAAAGGGTCGGCTTTGCCCACCCCCGTCCCCATTGTTAAGTGCCTGTTTGCGAGAGGTAATATATATTTTTGTATTTACATTTATATATATTTATTTAGATTCATATATATCAAATTCTAAGACATGATATAATCTGTATAAATATGGCATTTTTACAATTGCATTAAATTGACATTTCATTTCGCATCCCATGACAATTAACAGTCACTTCGGGGGAAAAAAAGGCTTTGTTTCTTTCTCTCATTGTTTTTAAATATTAAAAAATAAGTCTCAATTCTTTGTAAATGTATGCCTTACAATATAAATAACACATCTTTTTTTTGTCAAATAGTTTCCATTGCGTGTGTATCTGCAACACTTTAGAAAGTGAGGAAAAAAGTGGGGTCAAAACGCTCCCCCCTCCCCCAACACCCCTCAGGCAAAAATAAAGTTTCCGCGACCAGCTGCAAGTCCAGTGCAGAACCGTAGAACTTTGGAAACGCCGCCGACGAAACAAATCCATGTGTTTGTGTTGTCATGCAATCTGCTGGTTGCGCAGTGTGGAGTTACGTTGTCCTGCTCTTTCTTTCTGAATTCACAGCCAGAACTCCATTCCTTGGATGCTTTTTTTGGGGGGGGGGAGGTGAGCATATTTGGAGCCATCCGTTTTGCTCTTTGCACGCCACCATCACAGAGTCACTACTGACCTCACTTCTCCACGTTTCAGCCCTGCCCATGAAATCCACATCTACTTCAAAGCAACAGAGGAGCACTGGCGCCCTCTGGTGGTCATAAAGAGGCACACAAAAAAAAACTGTAGTCTCCCATTAGTCCACAAAGCTACAGTATGTTCAGAATGGCGTTGTACATCTGGACCAGGACGGCAAGATGGACAGGCAGGCAGGACTGACGGTCTTGTGTGGCAGGTGTGCATGTCAGCCAGGAGAGGGCGTTGTACTGTTCCAACACAAACCTGCAAGAGAAATATTCAGTTTTTTATCATTAGAAGTATACGAAATTCTGACAATGTTAAGGTTTATTTCATAGTTTAAAAATCTAGACAGTGCTGGTTGGTCATATGTATTCACCTTAAGACGTCAGAGGTGGTCTTTGAGTCTAAGGGGTGAGGGGTCCGCTTGGTCTTATCAGACGGGATCTCATCTGACTGAGCTATCGAGATGTGGTGGTGGAGAGACGCCTAGAGGGAAGAAACAAACTGCAGTGTGAAATGCTGATTCAAATGTTTTCAAACATTTAAAATTGTTTTAATTTCCTGCATGTAGAGAAATAAAGCCAGAGCAACCGGGGAGAACCGGCGCACTCACAGGGAGACCATGTAAAAGCTCACACGTTACGATTTCACTACCTTAAGGAAGAGCGGACACTGGCTCTCAGCTTGTGGGCAGGACGCCCAGAACCAGTGAGGAAGTCCGTTTGCCTGAGCGGTGGAGACGTAGTAGCCCAGAGCCAGCGGCTGCTGCTTCAGCTCCTCTGGAGGGTTGTCCCTGGACAGCAGGCGCTCTCCCTGGCTCTACAGACACAAAGCAGAACCAGAAAAATCAGGACCTTCATTCGGCTCTTCCGTGACTTATCCATTGGTGATGTCACGGCCTGCTTTTGTAAGCTTTTGCTATTAAACTGAGGGTTTATGTTTCTAACAAAACTACCACGAATTTTAATCTTTACAGTGCAGATGCAGAGGCTTTAAAATACACTCACTTGAATTTACGCAGTTTGTGTTTACAAATGTAGCAGGTGTGTATAAGGAAAATCTCCAAAACCTCCAGGGTAAATTTGAATTGTGGTTTCCTCTGTGTGCATGTAATTGAACTATTGCTACACAAAATAAACAAGTCGACTTTGAAGATTTAAACTAATTCCAAATGACATTTTTAATCAATATATGCTCCAAGACAATGTAATACAGCCCATTAAAGAGTTAAAAAAAAAGCACATGAAAAGACTTCTAACTTATTTATTTTTAGTTGGCAATAATTTATGTTTTGTTTTTTTTTTTCTCTAGGGATCATGTACAATTTCTATTCACTTAAATGTTATTTGCATAACTGATCCCTGACTCACCCTGGTATGGTGAAAATGATGGCCTGATGGTGACCCAGGCGAGGGCACAGGAGAGGTGTTGGGCGGCGAGTGAAGAGATGTGATCAGCATCATGTCATGGCCGATATCGTTTTCCAGTTCATCAGGGAAGGGAAGATCAGGGAACATGTCATCTGAAGAAAGAAACAAACAGCAGACATGATTTCAAGTGTCAGAATGTAAATCACTCTATAGGAGCTTAGATTAATCCCTGCTTCAGTCACATTTTACACGATTTACATCACTATATTTCATTACCATTATTGTCTTCAGTGGGGTAGGAGCTGGGAGCCAGCTGGGTGGTGGCAGAAGTTGGGAAGACTAAGATATGTGTGCAGGAAGCATCCTGAGGGGTGTTCAGCTGCGACGTCTGTAGGTTTAAAGCATTGCTGCGTCCAAACACAGAGCCCATGGTCACCGCATCTAGATGCAGAGAAAAAAAAGGAAATATGATAGTGATTTTTTTGTGCATATTTGCACAGTTAATAATTGCACAAGAGCAATGCCACAAATGAAACGATCCCTCTATAGAGGGACTTCACCCTCACAAAATTCAGCATTAAAATCAAACATAAAAACAAAGATTCTGTGGTACAATTAAGAAAAAAAAAAAGTTTAACTTGGAACTGAATACAATTTATACTTTACGTTCACTATTAAAGCTTCCTGGATTTCTTAGTTACAATGAAAAAAAGGAGCATTTATTGTGCAGTTCCTACATACCTGGCATGATCACAAATGAGCCCTGGGGCTCCATGGCAACCAAGCAGGCACTGAGGATGGAGGGAGAATCAGCAGCTGAGATCCCACACACACGACAAGCCTCCCTCAGCTGCCGTCCAATTGATTGGAGGGAATGCTCCCCGAGGAGTGAACTCCAGTCTAGTTGGAAGATAAACTGAGTGAGAAGTCTTTTCCTCCCCTTATATTCTATAATATCATCTTACATCGAGAAAGCCAAATGGCCTCTAGTATCAAAGATGCACTTGGAGAGACTGAGCAGGTTTCCTATAGTTTTTCATGGAACATTGCAATTTTCTCATCCGTATTTTTTATTTATTTTTTATTCTCTGTTCATTATTGAAAGTTTGAAATAATTCACTATGACTTTATTGAAGATATTTTTCCACAAATGTCTAGTAATGCTACATTTAAAAATGGTAAAAATAGAAACAGAAAGAAGAAAAAAGAAATATATAAACAAGTACAGAAGGAAAGAAAGAAATCTCTTTTCTATAATAGAAAACCAAATAGGGTGTAAATGTCCCATTATTGCATTTTTCAATTGATTTAGATGCTAATAATGTAAAATGTTATATTCAAAAGGCAGAACTTACATATATACCTTTTGGTATTAAAACTAGTTAATCCAGATGGGTATAAAGTCATTTTTCACTAGCCAAAACTTATCAGAAAAAACATTTCGTTCTGATCACTTACTCACCTTTAAGCTCCCCATGACCCAATCTGCCTAACCGACCTATAACAATCCTCCAAGGTAGGGAGGTCATCTGAATGATGCCAATGCACCACTCCCACACTTTCTGCAGTCCCATCTTCCGTGCTGATACTTTGGGACGCCTCGTTCTGTAGTGAAGAAAATGTAGATATAGAAAATTACTCACATTAGTTACATTAGTTTGACATGTCATCAAGAGCAGCATAAACATTAACAATAATTCTCATTGATTTCTCTGCATTTGATATAAAGTCATAATATCTGGACTCATCAAAGCTACACAGGACTATTCTATGATGTGCAGAGATTCTGATTTGTAAAATCTCTATTCTGAAACTTAAAAAAAAAAGTCTCCCAATTTTAAAGTGTTGAAAAGAGTGGTGCAGTTTGTAAAAGCAAAGAGAGTTTTGCAAAAAACATCAACAATGCTGCAAAGACTTAACTACTGGCAATGATTATAGCTATATTTATAAACTGGAATGTTTCACAGTGCGTTCTGCTTAAGCCACAGTCTGGAAGTAGAAAGAACATAATTTCACCATAAACTAGCAATAGCCTGTTGGGACTCATAGGATTTCTGAAGAATAATTAAAATAGTTATGGATGTAACAGTTATGTTGCAGAGAGATTCTGAAAACCTGGAAATAACAAAAACAGTCTTTCCATAAAAACAGTAAGTAATGCACTAAACCACAATGTCCTCTATGCACAAACACTGCAAAAACACTCAAGTGCAGAAAAAAACCAGATGCTGCAGCCTGTTTAAGGTTTGCTTCAAAACATTTTGTCAAGCGAATGAAATACTTGAAGAATATGATGTGGTCAGATGAGAGCAAAGCTGCCCTGGTTGGATGAGTGGTTCTGTACATCAACCCCAGAAAAACAAGCAGAACACTTAAAAATTAGCAAGAAAATATGCAGGAGGGAACGACTGGTACTGTCAGACTTCATAGAGCTGAAGAAAGAATGAACGGATAAATGTACTTGTAGATTCTTGAAGATGAAAAAAAGTGTGGATTTCTAGTCTCAAAAGCATGATAAGTAACTCTTAATTGATATAAAGTAAGTAAAAGTCTAACAATGTCTATTAACTAACTTGTTTCCAATTGAAAGTCTATGGAAAGAAAATAATTATATGGACTGCATTGAATCGGCACCCAGAATCTTAAAAGAAGTGAAAAATTTGATCAAAGTCACACCAGGACAACTGTGACTAGTTTCTTCATTCAAGGTCGGCCTGCAAGTCGTTTCACAAAAACCCCAAAACTTTTGTACAGTGTGTTCAACACATAGTCCAACATTGTACCTATAATTCATCTTGTGGATTCATTTGCTTTAATTTCCTGTAAATGTGTTTTACTTTGGTCATTACTGACATGCGGTGTGAGAGGTCAAAGGAAAAAGGTTGAAATACAAAAACTTTGACGTAATCAATTCTTATTTTGCCCACTGAATACATAAATATATAAGATTGGGTGCAGAAAGAGGGGGTTGCCAGGGGCAACAGGCAAACAAGGACCGCCACTGCAGACAACCACAGCTTACCTATTGGGAACGTCGACGTTAATAACGCAGGTCTCCAGGAGCTCCCCCTGCTGGTCCGTGCACGACACCAGGATCCAGCGTTGGTCATGAGACAGGCAGTATCCTACAAAGAGCACGTTGAATTTGGGTGGGACCTCGGCCCATATCTCTCCTGGTTCTGGATGCTTTGGACGGCTCGGCCCGAGTATGAAGGGTGGCGAATAAAGCTGGAGTGGTCTAGGATACTATAAGAAAAAAGTTGAAAACAGAAATATGAGTAATACATATTAAAATGTTGGTACAAGAATAAGAGAAAAGTTAGCTTAAATCAAGTTAAATTCTCATGCAGACCTCGGGGCTCTTCAGAACCGAACTGACAGTGGACACTGGGCCGAAACCAGTAAGCGACTTGATATACGTTTGCTGGGGCAGCAACCGTCTGCACTGTGAATAGCAAGAGAAGGCCATGGAGCGCAGGTGCTGCAGGTACAAGCGGCTTTCTCCGCTCGCTGGCTGGAGGAGATACTGGCACGGCACCACCTGAAACACAGGCACAGGACGCAAACAAACCATCACAACGCGCGCCTTTAATTCAGAACTGCCGTACTGCAAATCAAAATATGTTCCTACCTGTAGTACCAGTGCCGGTCTCATAGTCTCAGGCAAGTTTTGCAGCATTTCTGTGTAGCAGCGGAGAAGCCCGAGAAGCCAAATGCTTCCTGACTCCACTTCTTCACCCTCCTCTTCGTCCTCCTCTCCCCCTTCATGTCTCATTCCACTTGAACTGAGAAAAGCGTCGACAACATAAACAACGACTGCTGGTGGGTTTGCAATGCTGTCTGCTGAGTCAGCCTCAGTGGGGATGCCGATTCGCGTCTGCTCCGAGGAGCTGCAGAGAGGGAGCAAAAGAGGCATGAAGCTGGAGAACACTTGCTCTTGTTCAAACATAATTTAAATCGCAGCAAATGCTCTGACTCTCTGTCTTCTTACAGTTCAGGAGTATCCGCTGGTGTGTTCGCTGCTGGTGTGGAACTAGGCTG
Source organism: Poecilia formosa (assembly GCF_000485575.1). Taxonomy (NCBI): domain Eukaryota; kingdom Metazoa; phylum Chordata; class Actinopteri; order Cyprinodontiformes; family Poeciliidae; genus Poecilia; species Poecilia formosa. Next base: position 4,864,340 of record NW_006799945.1, read on the forward strand.
GCCCTTTGGATCGCTGGATCCCCCTTGGGCTATCTCTCCAGGCTGACTTGAGAGAGCTCCACCCGGGGTTGACGCATTTGATGCACTGACAGCACCCGAAGCTTGCTCTCCGTCAGCACTCCAAGTCTGAGGCTGTCCAGAGGAGGACGTGTTGTTTACAGGAGGCTGCGGTTTGGGAGGCAACAGAAGACTGCTGTCTAAAGTCAGGGCTGCAAGCTGAGGGCCTTAAAGAAGAGAAAAAAAATATATATATACGGTTTATTATATATATTATATTATATTGATAGAAACAAAATGGAAGAGACAAGAAAATAATTCTCACCTAGTTGCTGCTTCAAGGCATAAGCATATAGTTTTAGTTTGCTTATATTGTCGCTGTGCTGCTGTCCAGCCCACTGTCCACTCAGCCACTGATCGACATTCAGCTCCTCCAGCTTTTCTGGCTCCACTTCCTGCCCAACTTGGACAAGGCCGTCCTTGGATACCTTGGACAAAGGGCGATGCTTTCCGAGACGGCACGTCTGCAGAACGATTAGTTTTCACGTTAGATAAATACCTTGTTGATACAGTGCATTGAAAAGCATTTAAACTCCTTGAACATTTTTGTTTGCACTATGAAGTGCTTAATACAACATTAGTGGTGAATTGGCACTACAAACAGAATGTTCATATTTACAAAGACTGAAGAGTTTTGCCAGTCTTTGCAAAATGGCCAAAGTGCAGACAGATTAGACAGGCAGCATTTTTGAAGTTTTGATACAAATTCTCACTGGATTTGAGTATAAACTTTGACTGGGTTGTGATACTACACTGGTGTGATCATCACTCTTAGGGTTGCTGATGCTTCTAATTGTTACCTCGTAAACAGCACTGAGCTCCTGGAAGAACGCCTGTGATGCCGCGAGCAGCGAGGTGCTATTAGGACACACCACCACGTACGCCACGTCCCTCTGTCCTCCGTATGGTTCCAGCAGCAACTTTTCCCAGAAAGGCAAAGCCAGGGGCGACAACGCCAAGAAGTCTCGTTCTCGGTCGTAGCCTAATAGCACTGTCGGGATTGGCAGGGGCTCTGGTGACTCCTCCGAACCTGAGATGGATACAGATTATTATATCGGTTTCAAGGTCACTTTTACAAGAGTGGTCTCCAACTGTCCTTCAATTGCAGGGTTGGGTGTTCCAGCACATCTGATCTACGCTGGTTGAATTACCTTCTCAACATGTTATCAAATTCTGTAGAGAGCTGGGCAAAGTGTTGGAACACGTCTGAGTGTAAAGCTTCAAGAGAGTGGTTCTCAAGGACTGACGTTTGAGAACCCTGGCAGTAAAAAGGTGTAGAAAAGAGGTGTGAATTCACCGTAGGAGCCTCTTCCAGCCATCTTGTGGAACTGCTGCCAGGTGAGCGGACCCTGAACGTGCTGGATGTTTTCCCAGGTCCGTCCTGTCCTCTTCTTTTGGATGGCATCCTGCAGGAAGGGCTGCATGGACAGCAGCATTCGAACCATATCCTGAGACGACAACCTGCTCATGTCCACCACTTTGGAAAGTGCAAACACACACAGACAGAAGAAGGCTCATGAAAAGATGCAAAAACATATTAACATTGATTTCATTGACTCATTCCAGACAAACGCTGTGACGAGCAAATACACATTAACCCTAGGATGAATCTACGCATTTACACATGCAAACATACATACACACCTATACATTATGCACACTCACACAGTTGATCATATATGAAAAGAAACTCTTGTAAATAAATTTACACCAATCAATACATCTACTTTAACGGAATGCACTAAATTATTACATTACTAATATAAGACTAAATTAATCACTCTCCTTACCATTTGTGTGAGGCCAGGAATGAATAGCAGTGCTTCTCACGACGGTGAGGTCGACTTTCCCTCCTGTAGGGTTGTCCACATACTGCAGCCCCTGCTCAAAAGCATTGAAACAGTCCACACAAGCGTCACTCGCGTCTGCCCACTGCTTTTCAGACATCCAGCTCTGGAGGAGCGCTCCCTTGCGGCCGTGACAAGACGAATTAATTGGAAGGTGCAATGAAGTCAGACAGGAAATTGGCTGGGAGCACTGCTCCTGAATGACAACCATGACCGACGGAGAGCCAGGACCAGCGTCCTGGGACTGCTTAGCTCTGGAGTCTCCCATCGTCGGGTCCCGGCGACAAAGAGCGAGCCTCCGCTCGGCAGCTCTGCCTCCTTCAGAAGTCCGACCAAATATGTCGAGCTCATCCTCCAGGAAGAGACCGGTGCCGTGAGCCAGCCGCCGGTTCACGATGGCACTGAAGCCACACATGCAGCGGTACTGATCTTCGCAAGTGGAGTCTGGGATGTACACCCCGACGTCTGCGCCCTTGACGTTCATGTTGCACGCGCAGATGCAGCAGCTGTCAAAGTTACGATCCTTAAAGACACTGAGGACGGAGTCTGAGAGCAGAAGGACTACATAGAGGCTGTGGGCCTCAGGGATCGGGGGCCCCGGTCTAGCTAAATGCTCCACAGAGCTAAGAGGCAGGCTGGTGGAGGGGGTGGAGGCTGGTGAGCTGAGCTCAGTGCCATCCTGCTTCACCGAGCCCTGCCCTGAGCTGGCAGTGTTGATTCCCCTCGGTGTACGTGGAGTCCGTGGGGTTGGCACGGAGAAGCGTGGCGTTGCCGGTGAGGGAAGGATGCCGGTAGTGGTGCTAACAGAGGCAGTGTTGACACTCATCTGGACATAGTCTTGGTCTGTGAGGGTGTTAACACTGGGAGTGTTCCTGGAAAACACACATCAGAGGAAGCAAACAGTGAACCATCTGCATGATAGCTACGAAAAGTCACACGGGTCTATATATGCTTGTGCAACTTTAGCTGCAACCACATACTTACATGCTTTGCACAAAAAGAGACAGATTATCTTTATTCTTCTCAATTCTGTATCAAATCTGACAAATCTTCTGCAATTTAGGATTACCAAAACAATTTCTTGCTGCTAAATGCCAGAAAGCTGAGAGAGAATGGTTTAGAAATTCTCCCCAGATTGAAATTTACATAAACTTTCTTCATATTTGGTGGAATTGTATTTAAAATATAACCTGGGACTAAGACTTTTTGGGTATCATTTCACAAATTCTGGCCCATTTGGTCAGACAGAATTGGTGTAATTAAATGAGTATGTGTATGTTGACCTTTTCATCTCTGGCCAATCATTCTCAGTAGGGAGATCAGGACTTTGAGATGGTTACTTCAAAACGTTGACCCACTTTGTAATTGACTTGGTGATTTGTTTAAGGTCATTATTCTTTTGGCAGATCTCACTTATGTCCAAGATTTTTCTGGTTTCCTGGTCTTTGGGATGTTGCTACAATCTTTCCACATTATTTTTTTTCCCCATAACATCTATTTTGTAAAGTGAACCAGACACCCACTCAGATGAGTGTTGTGCCTGACCATTACACCTGAAGACGAGTAAATATATGATTTTGGTAATCCTAACAGACCTAAAACCTGAATTATTTTGTCTGATTTAACATCAGACACTGAGCAAAAAGGAAGGGTTTCTTTCTTTTTTTATAAATTTTATGTAAATGGTTTCAATTGTTCTCAGAAATTGGCTCTCAAAATCTTTAGGCTTCTTACGTGTATCCGTCCTTGGTGAACGCAGCATTCTGTAGATGCATGATGGGTGTAAAATGCTCCATTTTGGGCAAAAGCGCCCAGGATGGACGGTAGTAACATTGTTCAGGGATCTTGAGTGGCGGTAAAGTTTGGCTGGGAAGGCAGGAGAGCGGCGCAAACATGGAGGATCCTATCTGTGGCTGGAGAGAAAGTCAGATGTTAGTTAAGGTTTTTAGGATGCGTCTCTCGCAACTGCTGCTCAGGTCGGTGGTACCGGCAACAACGACGCATAGCTGCAAACCCATAGAACAACTTGAAGACTTAACATCCAACAGCCTGGAACCCCTAATTCAGCTATAATACCTTATACAACAACACATGCACTTCTCCAAGAGAGGTAAGGTTAAATGTCAAACTAGCTGACAGGTTTATAGCTTAAAGCATAATCACAAAGAATTTCTGAATGGGAAAAGGACTAGATCTGTCTACTGCAGTGAAAGAAGCGTCTACCTTAATGTCATCCAGCCTGGGACTAGTGGCACCGTCCTCCATCTCCATCATGTACTCAGTGAGCTGAGTGGGGGCCAAAGACGGGAGGTGGTCCGTCACTCCGCTGGCCGCGGGGGGCTCTTGACTCGGTGTGTCTCGATACGGCGTGATGGGGGAAAATGCTGGGTGTTGCTCCAACGAAGGAGGAGTGGGGAACATTCGCTGGAGATCTGCAACTGCTAAAAGGAGACGGACATGAGGAATGAGATGAAACGGAAGGAGGAGAATCATTTAAAGATATTTAATCCACAAATTGGAAGTTCACTGAGACATCTACAGAAAAATAAAGTAGGAACAACACATTGTTTATTTACTTGCTGCTCTGGGGAATTTGATAAGGATGTTTCTTTCCAACTATGGGTTTATTTCTCCAAAGAAATAAATACAAAAAAGGGTTTGATAGCATCAAAGGTGCGTTAGATCACACATAATTGTTTTACACAGACAGGTATTTTGATGTAAACATTTTCCTCTATTTCTAGAAAAAAGATTTTTTATGACAATTAGTGATTGCTATACAACAGAATAGTTGTGAATAGTATGTTTTACTTACTTGGTGGATAAGATACATTAACTCTTCCTTCTTTGCCACTGAGACGATCTTCTGTTGACACCAGCAACTTTGTTGAGTGTTGGTTTGGATAAACAGGCTGTAAGATATAAATCAATGATCAGTTTTATCATTTCAAGCATTTTATGCAGCAAAACTAAACAAATTATATGTATATATTATATTTTATTATATTTCTAACACCGATGCATAGAAGGAGATGTCTTACCCCTACATCTTCTTCATCAAGTATGTTTTCCAGATCTGAGATGTTGACTGCCAGATCTTTCTCTTCGGTCAGAGAAGGATTAGTTTTAGTGGGAGCATCATCTTGACCCAAATCATCTAAAACACAAATAAAATCAAATCCGCAGTTAAAATATATCCACGAGTGAGTGATCTCTAAACATGGGAAATAAAACACTAAAACATGGCAACGTTTGTGGTCCATTTCCTCACCGGATTTTGGAGCAGAGTTAAAAATAGACATCGCATCTTTTCCATCAGGCAGTGAACCGTTGCTGGTGATTTCCTCTCCCTAAAGAATGAGTTAGATAAGACTTTAGATTAGATTGTTGGCCACAAAATAATCATAAAAAAAGAGTCAAAAGCCACAGTTCGTGAATATTATGAGTCACGGGGTGCAGCATCACAGTTGACGTTACTGCCATACAAAATAGAAATATTAATTTCAATCTTCCTTATTTTTTGCAGAAATCTGTGGATTTTTTTTTATTGCATACACTCATATCATACATGTAATTATTCCCATCTCCCTCCACCCTCAAAAAAACATTTGTTGCCCCCTCTGCAAGGACGGTAAGCAACAACGTGCTCTAAAGAAATAGGTGCAGAAGATGTACATCTAGTTTGGATTTCAAGATCTGCACCTCTATATTTTGGCCACTTGGGGGAGACAATTTTTGAAGGTGATTTGAGTGTTCTTTTTGCACTCAGGATTAAAGTATTAATTTGTAAAACCAATCTTACACATAGTCTCATTAGCATTCAAATGGAGTGTTGAAGCACCTGGTGAATTTAAGTCTGGTATTTACTCTCCGTTTAGCTGCTCTTGATTTCACACAACCTCCTGAGGGAAATGTCTCAACCTTGTGCTGCTAAATGTTTATCAGCACTTTCACCAGCCACTTGCTCTAGCTTATTTCTTTGCTGTCGCACCAAGCAAAATTTCTACCGTCAGAAAAAAAAAAAACAAAAAAAAAAGAAACACAGGTTTTCACTTTAGTTTTCGCCATATTCAAACTGGTGAATATGTGAAGCTGCTTTCTGCGGCTTCACATAACGGCGGCTTTGAATTGTTCAGTATTTAGCTTTTAAAATGTTTCTTCTGTTACCTTGGCCTTTTGCTTGGTTTCTCGCCCTGAGCCCTTCAACCTCTTGGAAGAGGGAAAAGGGTACTCAATATCTCCTTCCTTGAAGTCGTAAGGATCGTCCCCAGTTCCAGTTTCTCGCAGCGCCTCTACGCCCGGCTGCACAAACAGGCCCAGAGCGTGGATGTGCTCCGCCACCTTCTCTTCTGAGATTTTAAATCTCTTGTGGCTCCGACTGTACAGTCTGGAAAAGACAGAAAGGAACAGAATGAAGCAGGGGATTATTATTTTCTTTTTACATTATGTACTAGCTTTTTTTTTTTCTTTGTCTTTATGGATCTTCAACCTCATGTTTGCAAAATAAGTTAGCGTCACACCAGTAGCTGTATCTCTGCCATAACTAGCCTTGTAATAAGATGCTGTTAGCTCTCTTAACATCTTCGTAGGATCTACCGCAGAGTGACTCTGGGTAGTGTGACATCATGCCAAATAGAATGCAATAGTAATCAAATATGCAATTCTAAACTATTCATACTGTGCAAAAGTAAGATTGCAAATATTACATACAGTTGAAAACAGATATTTACGTACACCAAATTAAAATACACACACTTTTTATCCTCACTGTCTGAAGTGAAATCAGACCAAACATGTCTTGTTTTAGGTTATTCGGAGTTATTTAAATGATTTCTATTTGACAGAAAATTGCGAGATTTTGTTTTTAGATTTTTTTTTTTTTTTTAGGTAACTTTTGTCAAATTTAGAAGTTCATATACAGCTCCAAGACAGTTACAAAACATCTCTAAAAATGTTCTTGTTAAGTTTTTTGGCATTTAGCAAATCTAAAAAAAAAATGCTTTATAATTCTAACTAACCTAAAAAAGGAGAAGTTTGTTCTGATTGAACTTCAGACGGTGAGAAAAAATGTGCACGTCTTCCAATTTATCTGGTCTCAACTGTATTTTTCTTCCCCCATCATCTGCCACATTTCCTACCTTTTAAATGCATTGTTTACAGTGGATGTTTCTGTCTCCACTTGCTCTAATTTCTCAGAGGGGAGTTCAGGGGGCCTGAATTCACTTTTATCAGTGCTGGGAGTCCTGAAGCCTCTCCACCAGCCGGACCCGCTCTCCCTCTGCCTCAGCTGAGCAGTGTAGACCGCCGTCTCGCTGGTAATCACCCCCAGACCCGAGGCCCCATCCGGACACGCGAGCATGTCCACGGAGGCGTCTAGAACCTCCGGGTCCTGCATCCGGGGGTGCGGGCTGAGAGTGGGCGGGAGTGGAGACATGGATGAATGAAGAAGGGACTCCGGGGCTTTTCTTTCATTAGCGAGGGACTTGGAACACTTGCAACTTGGCAGAGAGCTCAGGGGCTCCAGCGGTGATTCAAGCGCAACGAGGGCACCAAGTTGGGGTCCTCCAGGTGAGTCCTGTTCCAGCGGGGACTCCTCCGTCACAGAAAGACGGTGGTGAAAGGGAATCACAGCCGGCCTCTTTGACTGTTTGTCAGGCTTTTCCGGCCTCTCGCTCGTCTTGTGTTTTGACACGGAGGTGGGGTATAATGACGGGCCTGAAGACAGCGAGGAGCTGGAACAAGGCTGAATGTTAGCAGCGGTTGTGGTGGACGTGTTGAGCTTCTGCTGCTTTAACCTACAAAACAAAAGCATACAATTAAACAACCTTCAACAGTAGAATAAAATACGTTTTGCTGAAAGTATTGATAAGAAGCGATAATGCAGTACACTGAAAGACTTGTAAAAGTATTCATAAACCTCGGCATTCTTCAAATTTTGTCACATATTTTGTTGGTTTTCTATTTGACAGAGTCAGTCATTAGTGTGGAGTGGGAACCAGGACATAAACATCCACGTCAGCCGAGAGTTTAGGGGCTACTGGAGGATCTGCAGATATCTACATCTCAGTTCATAGTATTACTTATAGAAATTAGATGTTACGTTTAAAATTTGCTAAAAACATTTCTGTACGTTGTAGAAGAAATGATCCTGATCAGATGACACTAAACTTCAACTTCTGGGCCAACTTATAGAGCATAATTTGCAGCAGAAAACGAGTATCTTGTTTCCCCTGAGCGATAAAGGTTGTTGCGGTTCGGTACGCTATTTTGTCTGTTTCCAGGAAAGCAAAGCTGGTGGAAGAAACTCTCTCCTGAATACACCGGACCACAAAATCGTAAACCGAACTGTAACAATCCCTGCTGTATCACTCAATGGTAACGAAGCATCACACTACTTATCATCCTGAACAAATCAACCTATAGCGTAATATTGTGGTGTTAGAATAATGCTGCAGAGATGCTAATTTTCATCAGGGAAAGGAGAAACTGGTCAGGGCTAGTTGGTAGAAGGGTGGAACCAAATACAGAGCAATTGCAGGAATATTAAAGTGTGAGAAGCTACAAAAAGCTTGAGACTGGGGATGAGGTTCACCTTTCACCAGGACGGTGACCTGAAACATGCAGCCAGAGCTACAATGGATTTTCCTTAGAACAAAACATCGTTAGAATAGCCCTGTCAAAATCCAGACCGAGTCCAACTAGGAATCTGTTGCAGCAGAGAACATTGTTGTTCACTGAAGCTCTTCAATGCCATATTTAAGTTATTTTGCAAGAAAAGACAAACATTTGAGTGAAAAACTAGAAGGGACAGACCCCAAAGACTTTCTGTAATTGCAGCAAAAGGCGGCTCTACAAAAGTATGAACAAATTCATGCTGCACTTCCAGATTCCTGTGAAAACCATACATTTTTACTTTGTGTTGTCTTTCACATGCAATCCGTGTTTCATATGGTAGATCAACAGAACTGCATCTTTAGTGTACACTGTTTCAAAAAATTATTTTTTGAAAACCTCAGTGTTACCTGGAGCAGCTGCAGGGTGTTCGTGCTCCAAGATCGTTAAAGTTCCACGTAGCAACTGTGTTTGGCACTTCCTTTCTCTGCGACGCATCGATGAGCTGATTTGGTCTGTAGGGAAGAATCACTGGTTAATATAACCTATCATGAGTATTAGAATAATAAGCAGAAAAAGGAAGAAAGTAATTTAGAGGTAACTTACACGTGCTGAGACTGGTTGAGATAGCATTCCCTCCAGGCCTGGTGGACCACCTGGCAGGTCAGCTTCTTACGAGAATGCTTTGGGCTGAAAGTGGTGATCCCCATGCCGCTGTCCGGTGTAGGGACGTTAGAGGCCGAGGTCACAAAGCCACTATCCGCTGGCAAGGAAAAGAACAGATAGCATCCTCTCAGCGACAGAGTTTTAAATTTAGTCAGCAGTGAAAAATGTCTTTTTTTAACTCATGCTCTCCTTTTCATTAATCTGTTAGCAGCTGAAAAAGTCAGGGTCATGTGTGAAAATATCCAACTGGTGCCTTTTCACAACAATTTGAAGCAGAAATGTGAGAAGGTCAGAGTATACTATCAGCTCTTGTTACACATTGATGGCTACTTCTGTCTGTTAAAGGTGGGTAGCATCATTGGGTCGTTTACACATTAGTCACTTCCTCATGCTTCACACAGACAAGCCTGGAAAAAAAGTGCTAAAGAGGGCTACACACTATTTATTACACGCGTAACAGAAGAAAGGAGATGCTTTTTCTCATGTTTGGTTTAATTCAACAGTCGGTTATTTGGCTTTAAATGCTCAGAAGTTCCCAGCAGTCCAGGAGCGTGGCTCACTCCGCAGCAGAAATCCGAGTCATCAAATGTTACTACGTTTGAGACAAAGTGCTAAGTTTATGAACCGGAAGAGCAGGTTTTGTCCTCACGTGCTTAAAAGGGAACCAAATGTTACGAGCTAAATTATCACCGAGTCACATTAAAAGTAAATGTGAACAGTTTAGCAAACTGCTCCCCATGAAAAAGATAGGAGCTGGAGGTTTTAATAAAGACTGTAGTGATATGGGTCAAGTCGAAACATTTTAGGAAAAAAAATAAAGCCATTTGCTCCTTTAGGTGATTCTACGTCACTTGATTGTTTTATCAAACAATCAACAACATAATAGCTTTCTTAATGTATTTAGTATGTTGAGGCTGACCAGGAGAAACTCCTGTTGGGAAAAAAAGTAGCTTACTGTATGGAAAAATGTGTAGGAAAGTAATTAGGAAAGACTCATGTAATAGTGATGAAAAGACTGTATTGAAGTATTATTTTTGCTGCATGTAAAATTATTCTTTGTGATAGAAGAAATGCACAGATTGCTGGTGTATGGAAATGTATATTAACCCGGGACAAAAAAATAAATAAAAATCAGGACATCCCAAGAACAAAGTTAAAAATACAATCAGACTCATTTTAAGTGGATCTAACAAATCTGAATTAAACTAGAATTGCCTGAATATAGAACAAGATACATTTAAAATACTTTTCAATCCTGGATCTAGAATCAATTACTTCAGGCTGTTATGACTTAAATTTTTACCGTGCAGACAAAACCCTGCACCATGCATGCATGCACGTGTGTGTGTGTGTGTGTGTTACCGGAGCAGGGCTGCTCTGGTGACGTCGGAGGAGTCAGCGGCACGCTGCAGTTGTTCAGCTCCTTGTTGAGGCCCAGAGCTGCAGGAACAGGTGGAGACTGCTCCACCGGTAGGTCCCCCTGGGCAATCAGCACAAAAGCAGCTGGGTAGGTCATCCTCACGCCGCCTAGGAAGGTAAGAAAAAAGAGGATTTGCGGCACTCGTTTGACAACAAATTTGTGAAAATCCTTAACAAATCCTAGCAAAGATGAACTGTGTGAGCAAAACATGGCGTTTCTGTTAGAGATTTACAGCATGTTCCCAGATTTCAGCACGAATGGCCGCAAATGCACTCGCGCCAAGCGGCAGCTTTGTATTGCATTAATGCAAGCACACGCTTTCTCACTCACTGCACTGATAAAACATAATCAAATAAAACTCCTTCTACTTTCAGGCTTCTTCTGGCTTTCCTCTTTAGCTGTAAAAGCTGCCGGTATCCAAAAGAGTTTTAATTGTAATCAGGTCAAGTCAACGCTGTGGGATCAGACTGATTAGGCTGTAAGAGAACCTCCCTGGAGTTTATGGCTCAGCTTCCAGACTCTTCCTCTCTGCCTGTCTCACTGTATGCTCATAGCTTTCAGTCATCCCCCCTTCCAGGCATTTTGGAAGACTGAGAGGCTCATTGCAGTTAAAGCAGCACTTTTACTAGTTCCTCTGCTCAAACAAAAGACAGAGAGCAATCAATGAGCTGTTATTGTCTCACCGTTTGCTTTGGGAAAGCAACATCACTGAAGCCTAATGTAATCATTCATTGCTATTTGCATGCTGAAAGGTCAGCAGTGTTCTTTTGTATTTGCTGAAATAAGACGGATTGTGCAGGAAACTGTTTTCTTTTATTTGGTGAATAAACTCCCTTTACATGCCGTATGTTCTTCAAATCTAGTAAATATTTCATTTTTTTTTTACAACTTTGTGTGATGTTTTTTCATTTTGCCATACCTACGATGACATCCACTGCCACGTGAGAGCTGCGGTCGTAGGCTTGCCCTGCTTCCTTTTGTTCCTTCTCTCCGCTCCCTTCTTTCTGTGGAAGCACCATGGGATAGAAGTAGCTCCACTCCTCTATCAGCTTCCGAGCGGCGGGGTCGCTCATTTTGAAGGCCTGCCCCGTTAGGGTCCCGCTCAGGCCATACGGACTCAAAATCACTGCACAGACAAGAGCAGAGCGATCAGAGACTGCAAGGAAAGGAACTGCTTAAAACTAACGGCGATATAAATAAAACGGTTCAACACGATCCAATGTGTTCCCTAATATGTTTGTGTTTAGATCTGTTTTAGTATTTGCACCACCGTAAATAACAGACAGACTAAAGAATTTTTAATGAACTTAAATTTTACTTTAATAAGTTTATTTACTTCTGCTTATGAAAACAGTTACAGAAAAAAAAAATAAAACTGTACTTTCTAAGCTAATACACTTGTACTTATCACAGCCCATTATATAAATTTAAATCCAGTAATGTCAACTCTGCACTATATATGTGGTATAGAAAATATGCAGTATAATAAAGCAACTTTCACGTTTGGTAAATATGTGGAAGAAAGCACAATATTCTCATCTTTTCACCAGTGGCTGTTTTTTCTTTTTTCTTTTCTCCCTGTAACTGTTCAGCATTTTGTTGGAAAGTGCTGCTCTATGAAGCACTTTATAAATAATATTAAGAATATTTTTGAAGTTATTATTATTAGTATTAGTAGTAGTAGTAGTATCATTTCATTGGAGTGACGTAATCTCATAATACAGACTTTTGAAAAATCATAACTTTAAAATATATGCTTCTGCTCAAAATGATTACATGAGAGCAAAAGGCTAATGTATTAATTCTGATATAAATATATATGCGTGTGTGGTTGTGTGTGTTCATGTGTGTGTGTGTGTGTGTGTGTGTTACCTTGCACCGGATTGGAGGAGGTCTGTGCGAGTCGGATGTGGCGCTCCGTGATGTGGTACGCAGGCTGGTGCTGGACGATCTCCACGCTTGTGCACACGTTGCTTTCGCCGTGCAGGAAGAAGGAGAAGGAGCAGGACAGGTGTTCGCTGCAGAAAGAAGATCGAAAAACAACGGAGTTCAAGGCAAAACACATCAAAATAGCCGAAGCACGTAACACGACTCGGAAATCGAGCCTGTCTTTGACAACGACTGGCAACATGGACTCGCGCTCCTGTCTTTGTCCGGTGTAATTACGAGTAAAATCACCTACACAATTTAATTAAGCTCAAATTAAAATGGAACATAATTACTTTTTAATCATGTCCAATTGAGATGAAGCAGACTGAAGATGTTAAACACGCCAGGTTTTTCAGCCTGAGATCTGACATTCGAGGGGAGCTTATCTACAGATCAGAGAACGCCGTCCGACAGCATGTTCACAAAACTCTGCCACCACTCATCTCACACACACGACTCTCATTGCAGGTATAAATCCTCATTTGCGTACGACTGACTGCGATGGCTGCATGTTTACATGTCGCGACTCTCTCTTTATTACACCAGCCAGCGCACAAGTTCATCATGCATTGCTGTGTTGTGTTTTTTTTTTTTGTTTTTTTTGTTTTTTTAATCAAGGAGGAGTAATTGTTGGAGCTTTATTGCAATCTATACAGCAGTGGGCGGGCTGGACGTCATTAACCGCCTCGACAGCTCCACTGATGTATATTTTTAATCTATAAACCACCTCACTACCTGGGTTTATATATATCAGAATTACAATAAAGTCAGCAGGTACTCTAATCGCTTTGTGATTACCCTGCTGCCTATGCAATATCCCCTTTGCCCTGAGGGAGTTGGACCTCCATTTGAGCTGTAATGGATCATCAAATTCAATAAAATGGCCAGTTCCACATGCGCAGCCAGAACTAAACACGCCGTATCTGAGCCGGATGTCTCGGTTCTGACTGCGAAAGCCTCCAGATGGCGCTGGATTCACCCAAGAGGTTGAGAAGGCAAGGTTTTCTGCTTCATAAACACTCCTCGAGCTCCCTGAGAGAAAAAAGAAAAAAAAAAGAAAAAGAAAAAAGAGAAAAATCCCTAATGACAGCAGGTGGTTCGAACATAAGCCTGCACAATCACGGGGAGAAGAGCACAGCTAAAGTGCATACATATGCATGGCTGTGATAAACTGGCACTCGGGCACACAATGCTTTCTCACCCCACAGATAATATCCCGAGCGAAACGCACGGAAACCCGGTGGCAGTTCATCATCTCTGCAGTTCACATTTCCGCAACACATGAGTCAAAAATGCTTTCAATGTCACTGCCCTCCAACCTCGTCCTCGGCGCATCGTTCCAGTCACACGAAGAGCTAAATATAGGTGCACAGGGAAGCTCGGGGAAAACAGCTGCAAGTCAAGGGTACCAATCTGCTCGGCACAAATACACACATAAGCAAAATTAGCAGGGAGGGACGTTCATCTCTGTCGCTTTTGTTTAATTTACAAGGAAAGTGAGATTTCTGCGGACTCATAGAGCTTCAAGACATTCAGGGGGTCCAGCAAATATTGCATTTAAATATTTTTTTAAAAAGTCCAGACATAAAATAAGATAGTTTCCTGTCCTGTTTTAATTTTTTTTTTTTACTGTTATTTGGGAAAATATTTCAGGCTTACAGTATGAAATCTGTACAGACTGTTGGATTAATGGATGGATGTGCATGCTGTCTGTCCTGAGTGACCTGGTCAGAGTGAGTCCCACCTCTCGCCTAATTACCTCCAGTCCCACCGCAACCTTGACCTGACAAGCAGGTGTACAAATTGATTGGAAATTTTTACAAACCTTAATTTTTTTCTGAACTTATCGAGCCCTGGAAAATACTTGAAGCAGTTTTTAGACTTTTCAGTTGTTTTTTTTTTTGTTTGTTTTTTTCCAGATCTGAGCCACTGATGGGTTGAATTATTATTTTCTGAAAGATGTCAACAGTTTTGCATAAATGTAACAATAATGGAGTGAAAATTAAGAATTGATAAAAAAAAAATGCATCTCTTTCCCGTGTTGATATTTGCTTATGTAAGTGTAGACAAAGACTTTAGGGTTTGATTCAGATTGTTCCACTAATGCTACTGTATTCAAAAAAAGAAAAAATCAATGTCACAAGTCTCTCTGACAATGTTTACACAAAGTTTATGTAAGCAATTACAGCCAATAAATTCATAAAGTCAACACTTAAGCATGACAAGTGTAACTCTAACTTGTTTTTTTGTTTTTGTTGTTTGTTTTTTTTAACTGCAATAAAATGTGACAACTTGCAAGTCAGTGAAACAGCAGAGCTACAAAAAGCAGCATCAAACTGCAAGATGACCCAGCTGGGAGATTGATGCTCCCTGTCCTTTTACAAAGGGCATTTTCCTGCACAGTAAGCGGGTGTGAGTGTGTGGACACACCGGGCTCCACACGTCCTCTGGGGGGTTTTGTTCAGTCGGCAGGCATAAGTATGTGTGTGAGAACAGCGGAGTAGGGATGTGTGTCTGTATGAGTACAGGTATTAATAAATGAAGAGGAGAGACGGCTGAGACATAACTAAGGGTTGACAGTACAGGACAAGAGGAGAGTGGGGGGAAGAACTGATCGTGAAGAAAGAGAAGGAAAAGAAAGCAGAAGAAGAAGATGGAGACACGGGGAATTAAGTCAGGTGGGGGTATGCAGGAGCAGGACGGGCACAAAATGGGAAAGTAGGGAGGAGTAAGAGGAAATTAAAGAGATAAGGAAAGGGAAGACCGGAGGAGCCAGACCAAAAGCAGTGTGAGAGACAGAGGAGGAAGTGAATAATTCAGTGCCACACACTGCAAATGCTGCACACATATCGATGAGATCAGAGTTTTAATAGGAGGCTACTGAGCATGATTTTATGGTGAAATCAATCAGCTAATGTAGAGGTATAGGGGAACACGCAGACATTTTACAGTCTGTGTGAATGTGTCACTTGCTCTGGCTTCATGATATCTGCAGGCTCCGTCTTGAATTTTGCATACTGAACATTGTGTGCAACAAATCTGCCAACAATGCCACGCTCCTGAAGGTAGACGGGGGAAAAGCAAGCACATACCCAGCGGTCAGAGCAGCATGTGGACAAGAAGAGTGGCTCGCATGCAGTGCCTTACAAAATGGTCTTTTGAAACATTTCACATGTCAAAAACCTCAATAAATTTACTGAGGATATTATGTAATAGAACAAGACAACATTGTGCCTCATTTTCAAGTAGAAGGAAATAGATCATGTTTTTTTTTAATGTATGCTAATTTTATGATATTTCAAATTATATCCAGACCTCAATGCTGCAAAATGTACTTTCAATGTAATTTGTTTAAGGTCAACTTAAACATGGATGAAATATATAACTTCATTGTGCATAATCTCCAAAAATTGACCAAGAATCAGTTCTGATGGATAAATTCTTTGCATATCTGGTGAAACAATTCAATCACACATAAAAAAAAAGAAAAAGTAATGAAGCAATTTTGTATATTTCTAAAATGAAATGAAATTGATAAAATTAAGTGTCATATTTATGAATAACTACACTAAGTCTTTTTTTCTAATAATTTACATAAGTAAAAAAAACACAACTTCGCGGCAAATTCAACACTAATTCAACTTACTACTGTAATCAGAGTACTTTTAGGAATCATGAATGCACAATAAGATGTTCGGAGTTAACAAAGGCTCACAGCCTAACTTGGATGGTTGCACAGAAAACAACAACTGTTAAAATAGCAAGAAAAAATTACTAAAACATCAATCCACACACTAACCGTTAGGATTACACACCAGGCTTATATCTCCTCCAACAGACCCGTCTTAATCTGATGGCGCGATAACGGTGCTCAGCTAGCAACCACAGACACGTGAACTAATCAGGTATGATAGTATTTTATCTGGATTCTCTTAAATCTGAGAGGTTAATCTGCTTAAACTGAACCTCGAGTGTTCTCCCCGCCACCAGAGGAGCAGCTCCGTGAGTTATCCTCTTCCCTCCAGCTAACCCTTTTCCACACACACGTGTTAAGACGCTCCACTGATGCTTGTGGACCATTGTGGAGGATGTTTACACTCTTGTAAGCTCTCGTGAGCAGCATGTGTACACATCCTATTGAAACTGCTTCCAGAGTGCCCCCACGATTGTTTAATTTATTCCAACACAAACAGAGCGCCAACATGTAGACTCATTCTCGGGCTTTAGTGCAGGTGAATCTAAACGCTGCTGCATGTACACGTTCTCTGCAGTGTGCCGCCACGTATTAGAAGCAACATAAAGGCAAAAGCATTAAGTTTGATGTATTATTCAAGGGCTCTCGGTGGCTTTGAGGAGGACCGTTACCACAATGTTTATGCTACAACAAAATGTATATGGTTTCACAATAATAGGGAGCTGAGCTGCAGGATAAAATTACAGATTTAAGTACAGAATTCATGAAATTGCGCTTCCATAGGTTTTTGTTTCATATACGGTGCCTTCCTGTCCCTCCCAAAGAAAAACAACTCCACAGCATGATGCTGACACCACCGTGTTTCCCTGTCTGGCCATGTGTAAAGACGCTCCATGTTTTTGGTTGGTTTTTAGCCACACATAGCGTTACACATACTGCCCAGTAAGAGACCAACTGGTGGTGGAAAGGCCAGTAAAATGGTATGCTCAGCTGCCATTGTGAACGATAGACTGAACAGTATTTTGTCAGATGTTGAAAACTTAGGATAAGACATTTAAAACACTCCTAACTTAAATTTATCCACAATTTTCTCCCTGACCTTCATGGTGCGTTCCTCTGTCTTCATGATGCGATTTGCTCACTTTTGTTCTCCGACAAACTACTGTGGCTCTCACAGAACATTTGTGTTAATACTAGGATAGTTTTGCACTTCATTGACCTACTAGTGGACTTTTCAAGGTGATCTTATTAACTTATCAGCAGAAAGATGGACAAGAGCAAATGCATGTGGTTCTTTTCTGATTTTTTTTTCTTAAAGATACACCTTTTCCAATACTTTAAAAGACACAACTTCAACTTAGTCTATCAAAATGTTTTTATTTGTATAAAATAAAATTAATTCTATCATAATTAATTGCTGGTATAGTTAGTCACATAGGATCCTAATCAAAAACAATGTCAAGCAGTTTGACAGCATTTGCAAGGTACTGCATTGTTGCAATAAAAAAAAAAATGAAAAGGATCTGGTCATGTCTCTCATCATTCTCCTTTCTGCTCCAACATATTTTTTTCTATTTCTTTCTCAACTTTAACACGTCTTTCTCGGCTACCTGTGCAAAATTGCAAGTGGCAGCACCTTAAGTGTCCACTCCTCAGACACACAGAACATATGAAAGAGTAAATGTAAAGGCACCACATTTAAGAAAATCATGCACTCATGAAAGAGCTGTGTCGGATTAATGCAGACAATGACTAAACGACACAAACTAATACCTCTGCAGGAAAGGTTACACTATGTCAAGTCAATCACTGAGTTCTGTACAAACCTTTTGCACAATGAAAGCAATCGACAAATTCCCTGGGGATTGTTAAAAGTGGTGTAACTTTTCATCTCTATTCTTACATTCAGTCACACATTATATCCAGTCAGTCACCACCTTCCAGTTCATTCACTCAGCAGCTACTTATCCATCCAGTCGGGCTGTCAGTGCATCTAGCAATCTGTGACTTGAAGGAGCATTTTTCTTGTCTGTCACTGTTCTAATTTAACCTGTCTACAACAGTTCCAACCCTTAATTACACCGTGACTTAAAGCTTACATGCTTTTACCAAATGGCAAATTGTCCTCACTTTCTCCTAAGCACATCTGTCAGATTGGTATTTATTTAAGACTTAAAAGTGTATATGATCACTAATAACATATTAGAGTAATGTAACACACACAATGAGATGCAGAAAATTAGATTTAAAAAAAAAACAAACCTTTATCTCTTTTTCTTTTGTATGGGGGGATGTTTTTGCTAAGTTTCTGAATACACCAGAGAGCGAGGAGCAAAAAATACTAAGATGAGCAAAATTAGGTCAGATAGATTTTTTTTTTCTTTTTTGCTGGCATGAGTACAATTCAAGTGAGTTCTTACAAGCTCTGTCTAGCTTCCTTTCCCTCCCGCCGATCTAAATTTATCATGGCATTTGATTTGTGCAAACACATAAGAGCAAACAAACAGCACCGACATCAATGAAGTTATTCCACAAGTCTAAATGAAGATGCTGTCTCCATACCTGTGGTGTGGTAATGCTGAAAAAATAAAGAAATGCTGTCGTGACAGAAAGCACACTAGATTTTTTTTTATAAATATAACAATCTTGGTGACTGTTTTACGTCTTTTAGTTAATTTTCATCATTTTATAATTGAAGAAAATTGCAAAAACCCAGTTCTGTCAGGTCAGCGAAGAATTTCCGAGATTAATAAAGCAAAAACAAAAGGCAGCTGCCATGTTTTTCATAGCAGAGAACAGGTCTGCTACTCTGAACTACAAATATTATTTATGCATGAGTTTATGGCCATTAGTGAAATGAAAGCTGCAATATAAAAAACACTGAGCGTTACACTTGGCATGCAAAGAATTGACTGAACTAATGAGGGAGACAGACTCTAATACATCCATTCAGCCGTCTATGGCGATGATTAATTTACGACCCCCCACCTTCTCTGATCCCCACCGCACCACCACCCGCGCCTCCCCGCTCCCCCCGCTCCTCCCCTCTCTGATGCCTCGTCTCCCCGTCCTCACTCTGCATCCCTGTAACGCTCTCCCCCTACTCGTACGTTCTCCCCTCGGCGTCTGATGCAATGTGTTACCAACCCAGAGAGCTTTCCTCCCATTCAGACACAAAGAGGGAATGAGAGTTGGGTTGAGAGGAAGGAGTGAAAAGCGGGGAGCAGGGCAGGGGAAGGAGGGGGGAGCGGTTGTGGTTGAGGAAATCATCTCCTGGATCTAACGCAACCCGCTGTGCCCAATGGACACAAACAAGATAAACACCTGATAAGCCCTGACAAAGACAGCTATGCCAAGGCACTGAAACTGGCACGGGTGTGGAAGCATGGCATGAATGCTTCGCATCAATACGCCCCCTAATGGGGAGAAAAGGCACAGTGTGGAAGTAGAAAAAAAAAAAGAGACAAAAGAGGTAATGAGATAAGAAGTCATTGTTAGTGAGAAATGTTCCCTCGTGGGCTGAAAATATTGCTGGTCGGGGATCTGAAGGTGTTCTCACACTCTCAACTTTGGGGCAACTTTATAACAATAGGAGCAAGAGGCGGTGTGGGAATATGACTGGAGATAACAGGTGGATATCAGCACTTCTTTTGTGCCACTGTGTGGTACAAAAAAGGTGTTGTAATAAAAATTCATACTCCTCACCTACACAGCACACACGCATGATTCGGGTTTGTTTTGGTGGGAGCTCTCAGGAACATTTCTGTCTTTCTCTCTCCGTCTCCCTTCCCCATCTTTGCCTTCAGGATGTTCAATAATTCACAAAAAAAAAAAAAAAAGCAAGTCTGAATCGTCTCAGCAGGAGGGATGCGGCATATTCCGGCGGAGCTTTCGAAACGAGGAGGAATTAACATGATGTACAGAAGTCTCACTGCCACACACACACACACACAACAAAGGCCTGTGAAACTTCCAGAAGAGTCTCGGCACTCGTGTTTATATATGCGCATACTCATGGAGGTGTCTTCTACCTTAATGCTTTCCACTCCTGTTGCTCTATTTAAATTCATATTTTTCTTGACTTTATTTCATTGCATTCCCATGTTGAGTTATTTCTGATTATTTCTGTCTCAAAATCTCTTCTATAGAAAATTAGAACATTGGCTTTACTTGTTATTTCTAACTGCATTTTTCTAATCTTCTCTAAAATAAATTAAAAGCTTTATAGACAAAGAACAAAATAAAATCTGTACAGTTTAGCTATAAAACATCCATGATAAATGAATATTGTCTTGATTTTGTTGAGCAACAGACAAAGGACATTGTAACTTCAGGGGACAGGAAACTTCATTCAAATAGAAAGGCTCACAAATGTTCTTTTAAATGTGGTTAGTAATCATGGAAAAACACACTTTCACACTTTCATGGTAAATTGACATACAAAGCGACCTACAAGAACTGCAAGTGCAATCAATTGCCCTCTTTCAATCTGAATTTTGTGCGTAGTGCCACGTAGTGCGGCCAACTTATTTAAGTCGCACCTAAATCATGCAGGACATAGGAACTTGAGAGGCAGGACTGGGAACCCCTGCTTTAAAAGCTAAGGCCCTGAGTACCTGCCAAAAAAACCTTTGATACATACAACTGTATGAAATCCTTTAATTAACCTCAGTTGTAGTTGATTTTACACAATCAGATAAAGGTGTTTTTTGGTCTCTAATGGTAAGTGTTATCTACTTTTCCACGATAAGAGCATGTAACTTAAATTGGATCCCCTTCAGACTGAATTCATTATTGAGCCCTTGTTGGGCTAAAGGCTACACGTGTTAAAACCATATTGAAAGCCTGAAAGATAGCAGTTAAAATTTTAATAAAGCTCCAATAAACAATTTCTGAAACGGCCTATGTCCTTGTGTCCCTCATTTCATTCTTTGTGAATGTGATCAGACTGAGTGGAATATTACGGAAGAAAAGGGTACTTTCCAACTCAATTAGTCATACCTTTCAGAAAAAAACAAAACAAAAACATATACAACCTTCATTGATTTTGCTGTTAGACTACATAAAAATCTTATATGCTCTGTGTTGAGGAGTGTTTACAACTTAATTAACAGCAAAGGTTCATCCACAGCTCGGCCTATTAGAGCAGGGAGGGAGCATGGAAACCTTGTTCTGTCTGCAGCAGCTTCCTACAGCTGCTTCTGGGGTATCCCCAACCGCTCTGAGCCAACTGGGAGATATAATCTCTCCAGCAGGAGCTGTGTCAGGACTGGGACTCCCTCTCCACCGCTAAGGTATGTAATAGCAACCGCATCACAGCAGGAGCTGAATATAAACTCCTCCATCTTCATACATCTGAGAGGCTAGAAGGGCAAATGTACCAGCCATTACAGGCCATTATTATTGCATGAAGTCGATCAATTAAAAAAAAAGTAGATCAAGGTTTAAGTGTTGACATAAATCCTCTTAAGTGGATAAATTCACGGCTCCCGCAGCGTATTCCCTGGTTTTATGATGGACTTGAGATTCATCCCTTATACGCATTTGGCGGGCCCTTCTACCTATTGAAACTTTGGCAGTCAATACAATATCTGTTCAAGTTTCTGCCTTTCTTTGCTTCAGTCTGAAGCAGATTTCACCCAGACAGTGCCTTCGTAGACAGAGATGTCACCATCACATCAGCTCCGCACACCAAATTCCCCAGATATAAACTGAACAAGTGACATACACTCTCTCTCTCTCTCTCTCGACGTGTCAGGCAGTGTGCCTAAATCAGGGACTTCCACCTGCTCTCGGCTGCTGAACCTCACTATGCTATGGCACATCACGGCAGAGTGCAATCGTGTCAGCAACTTTCTGCAGAGAGAGACTTCCCTGTGCATCACTTACTTTGCACCATGCACTGATAGCAAAGATAATATAAAAATACAGCAGCCTCTAATCTTCTTGCATGAACCACCTCTTTCTGTTATTCGTGGCATGGTCGAAAACAAGCCCAAACAAAATAAAACTTTTATTTGTGTAAACATCCTACCAATAACTAAGCTATGTGTTGTGATTTTTTACTGCTAGGAAAGCCTTGAAAATGCTGTTTTTTTAATGCTTTTACAAAGTTTTAAAAAACCTCAAATTGTGTTTCAGACAACATATGTTAAATAACAAGTTATGTCTTACCAATGCAAACATGTATAAGTTTAAATGATCAAATTTAGTCAAAACTTTTTTTTTTTTTTAAAGGACATAACCTTTTGATTTATATGTTTTTACTCAGACACCAACTTCAGTGTCATCATGTTTCTTCCGGTACTTCAGCAGGCGTAAATTCCCAATAACAGGATATGCAAATAAGGAATAAAAATGTACTTAATGTGCAATTGACAACTATGTTCTCGATTGTGGTATTTCTCTTGTGGTCTGTCGCCCTGGGCAGACGGCCATATTACACAAATAAAAAACCACCATCCCCTCTAAGCAATAGATTAGTTTTTTTTTTTTTTTTAAATGACACCACTTTGATGGCAAAGTGGTTTCCCAGCAGTTAGCAAACTCAACATGTTTCAATGCAATTGAAACAGTGCTATGTCAGAGATGTGAGGAATGTTGCATCCCCATTGCCCGGAAAAGTGGGCAGAGTGAGCTGTGAAAGGGATCTATAATGCCTGAAGCAACAAGTTGAACTGTCATCACACCCACCCCTCGTTTTACTCCGTTTCAGTCTCTCTGTCTGTCTCCCACGCTGACAACACTGTTACACACCATGACATGTGCAAGCACACACACACACACACACACACACACACACACACACACGCACACACGTCTCTTCACTCAGGGAAAGAGAGAGAGAGAGAGTGAGAGCGCTAACCTCTGGACACCATTCACATGCTCTGTTTCTCTTTTACGGACTCACCATCGGCCTGCTGCTGGAACATCAAGGCTTAACAAATACTGCATCACATGAAAGTCAGTCACGCCGCCTCACAGAACGACATTACCGCGCTTTTTCTTTCTTAGAGCATCGCATGTACTAATGCTGACACACAAGCCATCTTAATAAAGAGTGTGTATGCAGTTTCTTACCTGCTGCCCAATGACTTTTCTTCTAGTTCATGTGGCTTAAAGAACCATTTTCCAATCCTCACGAAGCCCTTATCGTTCAAACATCTGAGCAAAAGAAAGACGTCAAAATTAGAAAATTCTTTCTGACGTCTATGCATGATTGACATAAGATCTAAATGATAGCAAACAATTCAAATACAATTATTTCACAAGGTAAAAAGTTTGATTCATAATAGAAACATGTTTTATAAAATATTGTCTAAGCACTTTATGACTGTAACTGAATGATAAAACAATGACCATATGTTTTTTTTCATGACACTCAAGCAATAACTGAGTATTTGAAAAAGAGCACACTCATCCATGCAGACATAAAGCTGTTGTAATCCAGCCGTAAACTCACTATGATTGTTTGTAGGCATCACAAAATCATAGCAAATGATAACAACTTTGAAATAATGGTTTGTTCTTTTTTCACCTCTAGCAAGTTTAAGTTCCTTCCAGGTACCATTTTGAACATAACCCAACGTAAAGCTTTATATCCTAATGAGCACCTATGGCATTTTTCAGATGAAGTTCAGAACAGTTGCACTATGCCTGCATGCCTGACAATTTTATTCCTGCATTTTGCCACAGTCAATGGAGGCATGCACAGTAGGGGGCGGGTCTTAATTTGGAATATCATCTACTGTTCAAAGGAAGAGAGTTCATCACGTCTCTGTTCAAACTTTCCTTTTTACAAAGTTATTTTTACTGTTATTGGGGGCAAATCGTCACACTGGCTGATCCAAACTCTGCAAAGAGGCTTTAACATCTTTGGATTCACGTTCAAAACATCTACTGTATATGTATCCTAAAAGGACATAGAAGATAGTAAACCGTTGAGACGCAGAACAATGAGAAAAAGAACTACTAAATGAAGAGGCATTTTTCTTCAGCGTGCAATTTTAGGGTAATTTTACTAATACAGTTTATTTGTCATTTATTATTATCATTACTGATGTATTACTTTTATTTCTATGCACTCTGAAAATCCACAGTGGAACCAGTTATCACATAGCGCTTTCATGTGCTGATCTCTGAGCAGATTAAAGCGGTGGGATACTTTATATCCACTAATAAATGATAATAAACTCAAAAGCCTGCTGCAGCGGCTCATAAATCTTTCCCCATAAATCTGGTGGAAGACGTTTCCCTTTATTGACTCAACAAAACGTCTGTGTCTCATTAGTTGATTTCCTTCAGACACTGAGCACCTTCTTGTTATGAAACATATCGCTGAGCGCCGGAGCCGAGCCGTCCTGAACACCACGTCTGACTCATAACGTGAAAAAAAAAAAACATATTTATAACATTCAGCTTCACTTCTAATTTAATTAGTTTTCTCAATTATATTAATTACAATACCGCTGAAATCCAGCAATATTTGTAAATCACGTCAACATGGGATACTCATTAGATGCATTTGTGTAGATTGTTGCAGCTACACAAGAGCAAAGCAAAAGTGATCCCTCTAGTGTTGAAACAGTAAGCTATAAAAGGAGTCAGCTCCAAGGTAATAGGAAGGTTAATTCTGCCTTTCCCCTGTGATGATCACTGAGGCTTAACTTAATAGAGAGCAAATATGTGCTGCTTCATTTAACAGATGGCTCCGACTCAGAAAGGAGAGCTTTGGGTGCTTGAGCAAGTGATTCAGCGCACAGATTATAATTTCATTAAGATGAAACTTATGACAGAAAAGGTTACATGTATGTTTAACTTTCAGCTGTTGAAATACACAGTAAATAACTAATGGCATGTTAATTTAGAGCTACATAATATTATATTGTGGGTCTGATGAAAAATATTTAAGTGCATTATGCTATAAAGTACTTTCTTGGTGTTATGCGTTGCAGTAGCATTTCCTCTTTTTTTTTTTTTGTTTAATTTAAAGGTGTAGTCAGTGTAAATT
>NW_006799945.1:4891265-4910551 GCF_000485575.1 Poecilia formosa
ATACTTACTGTAAAATGTAGTGGAGTAAAAGTAGAAAGTACCCATTATTAAATCTACTTAAGTAAAGTACAGATACATGAAAAATGTACTTAAGTACAGTAACGAAGTACTTGTACTTCGTTACTTCCCACCACTGACACACACACACACACACACACACATAAAGGCAATATAACGGCCATAAAGATCACCTTATGCACTAGCAATTGTAGAGTATATGATGAAGTTTTCAATTCTCAGATTTCAATAGTTTCCCCAAAATTTGTTATCACTTACTGTTATGGTGGATCTTTTTTGCTGCAAAGGTTTGAAGTTGAATAAAATTAACTTTCTGTTTCAAAAAGTTGGTGACCTGTGTCTCAGCATCCACTGTCCTCGTTCTTCTATGTGACCCACAACATTTTGGCCGAGATCCTGTGTTGCTTTTGCACTATGTTATATTCCTGCCAACACTTGATAGTAGAATATTTAGTAGCGAGGTAATTGCACAACTGGACTTTTTGCACTGGTGGCGTCCTACCGTAGTGCCACGTTGGGATTTGGCAAGCTCCCGGGAGCAAACCCATTCTTTCACAAATGTTTGTAGAAGCAGTCTGCATGCCAAGGTGCTGGATTTCATCCACATGTGGTTGGAACCTCTGAATTCAATGATTTGGATCGGTGAGTGAATACTTTCGGCAAAACAGAGTAAGCTGTAAAACCAATGGACTCACATGCCAGGGCTAAAAAACACAACTGGACTAAGTTATATTTCACTAGCCTATGTTTTTAAGGAAGTCAAATTTGAGTTTAGTAAGTTATTAAGTTAAGTTACTTCAGTTAGATTTTGCTATTAATGTATGTCTTAAATTTGAACAGTATTAAGATGTTCTAAAAAGTCTTCCTAAATGAGATCCCCCTGTTATTCTGTTTGTTGATCATCGGTTTTACCTTTCCAGCAGGTTGTGTATGGCTTTGAACAGGAGGGTCCTGCACTCGTAGGACAGTCCACACTCCCAAAGCCCCTCATCAGCCACTGGAAAAGAAGGGGGGAAAAAAAGCAACATTATAATTTATACATCTCACACATAATATCATTTAAAGATGATGATATCAGAAATGATGAAGCACACATATTGCTTCGGTGCGTGTGTGTGTGTGATTGTGTGAACAGGGGTTGCTTGGCTGTACAGCTGTCACACTGGCTGCTCTGACATCCCAGTCACCCCCCCCCACCCCTCCTCCCCCCTTGCAGTTGTCAACCCTTGTTAGACAGACAGTGTGAGTGTGTCTGTTTTTGTATAGGTTGATACACATGCCTGCGTGCTTAGGTTTCCACATTCACACGACCGTTTTAGCTGTTCTTCTTTGCAATTTTGGGAGTCTGGAGGTTTAATATCCTTAAATCAACTTTGGCAAAGCCTGCGAGACATAAGCAACGACTACACAGATCTGTCATGTGAACAATCCTGCAGCCTCTCAGACCTCTCCCTAAATCCACCCCAGCACCACCCCCCACCCCCCCACCCCTAACCCTTCATTTGCCCTCCCCCAAAAAGGAGACACACACACACACACACACACACACACACACACACACACACACACCCCGACAAAAAACATACACAGCGGCCAGTTAGCAGTGTTTCTCTTTGTTCTTCGCCGTATACCTGCAGGGCTGCTGAAGAACTGGAAGATTGTGGGTGGGTGTTGTGTTTGCTGATAGGGTGGTGGCAAACAAACCAAGCATCACAGAAATACACAAGAAAAAAAAAAAAAAAGGAATGAGAGGCAGAGAGGCAGTTCGCCTGGGGGATGGGTGGCACAAACCCCACTAGATGTTTCCTTCTTTTTCCTCCTGCCTCTTTTTTCATCTCCTCCTTTATTTATTTATTTTTTGATTATGTATTCCTTTCTATTCCTCTGCTGCATTGTTAATACCTCCCCCCCCTTTGTTTTTGTCTTCTTCTTCTTCTCATACCAAAGTGAATGAAATTTCCTTACTCGCCAGAATTACCCTGTAACCATGGAAACGCTGGCGGTGAGAACATGGCGCCCTGGCATTCAATTTCAACACTGGATTCCCTCCCTCCTTGCCGCCCCTCGCCCTCCTCCCCTTCTCCTCCTTCCTCTGTTCTATTGCTTCCAACACCCCCTTTCCTACCCACCCCTCATTTACTCCTGCTTCAGGGCTCAGACAGGAAGCTCGCTCCAGCCAGCTCTTCCACAGCGGAGAGAGATACAGCGAGCACCATGAGCAGAATGCAAAGTCTCTGGAAAATCCAACTCATTAGTTCTCCCTGTCTCTACATCTCCCTTCTTTCTCCTTCTCTTGAAAAAAAAAAAAAAAACTTTTTTTTTTTTCATTACCAACTCTCCCAGCTCTCTACAAGTCATCTTCATTCCCTCTCCTTGTGGCAGCCTAGGCGGCACACTCCTGACCCCCCCATTAGTCTAAATCTATGTAAGCGACTCCTCACCCCTCCATCATTTCAGCGCATCCTGCCAAAAAAGAAACTAAACCCATATTCTTAAAGAGACGACCATAAACAGGAAAAACTTTTCACATTTGCTCCCAGAATTCCTGCAGCACTCAGCACGTGTCACCAATCTCAATAAAGTGACAGCACCATATTTTTAGGAGCCACATTTAATGTAGATTGCCTGTTTGTCTGCTTAAATCGCAGTTGTCAGCAAGCCAGCTCACTGCGCCATATCAATGCAAGGTGTGACAAATCGCTGTAGCAAGAAATTAAGGTCAGGCATCCACAAGAGCATCTGCACACACACACAAACACACACACACACAAAAAAAATCATTACATATATAGAAAAATAGAGTGTGAAATACAACATTTGTCTGATATTTCAAAGCAGTAATATCCCAAATGAGTGTGAAACTGACACCCCGTGAAACTGACATTTTTCCCAATAGTCAGCTAGTAACTGCCACATTTTTAGATGTTGCTTCCAGTTAATCAGAAGAGCAACGCGGCTGGCCCAGGGGACGAGAAGGCTGTAAACAGTAAATGCCCCGCTAAGTGCAGTGGCGGTTTTTATAGCGTTACAATCAATCATTAATCACAGATGGAGCTACATGAAGTACAACTAAATATTCTCTCACACCATCGCCCCTTCCAAATGCGTATTACTTCAAGTTCAAAGTACACTGCTCATGACTTTGGTTTCCATTTATGCTAATTAAGTGACACAAGGATTATAATAAATAGCTTATTTTCTCATGCACTCGTTTTGTTTTTAAATGTGGGAACTGAAAATCAATTCTCAATATTCAGTTTAGTTCAGCTTAATTCATTCCAGCACATTTAATTTACTTCTGTTTAAATGAGTTTACCTGCTTGCTCCAATAACTGGATGTTGACAGGATTGGTGCCTCTGTTTTAATTAAATTCAGTCTAATTCACAATTCACTCATATTTAATTAAGTTCAAATTAATTCAGCCCAACTCAACTCAACTCAGTTCAGTTCAGTTCTATTGGATTTTATTCAAAATCAGCTCAGTCCAAATGAATTGAATTCATTTCAGTCAATTTCATGTCACTTCTTGTTTTATTTTATTCAACTTGATTTAATTTAATTCAGTTCAATACAACCCAGATCAGTTCTGGTCTGTTTAATCAACTTCAGTTCAGTTCAATTGATTATAATGTTTTTGTCTTTCAGATTCAATTACTCACACCTCAGTTTAGCCCAGTTTCAAATCTCTGAAATAGATTTAAATTTAGATACACTCTGGTTTCTCCAGGGAAATTTTCCAGTTTGAATTCAGTGAAATTACGAATAAATTCAGAAATAAAACCAGTTTGAAGACATTTATAGCTAAGTTGATAGAAAATTAGTACCTTCTTTCTAACAAAAAAAAATCAATAAAAAAGGTAGTTTAAAGAACAATAGCCAACAGACTGCATTCAATCTTCATTTTGATTAAAGCCCCTCTCCTGAGCATACATTGAATGGCATGTAACAATGGACAGGGGAAAATTTTCCTTTAAAAAGGAAGAGGAAGTTTCTCCTTTTTGATAACATCAGGTAATGAGAAATAATCATTCTGGGAATTCCCACTAGTCGTTTTCAGGCAGAGTCAACAGTAGTGACAGACGCTAGTACCCGCCGTGCGGTCATTCAGAGGCTGGTGGATTACAGTTCTGAAACCTCAAATCTGTTGGGACTTTGTAATTTAGTGCCAGGAGTTAAAATGTTTGGAAAAGAGGAAGAGAGACGAAATTGGAAGGGAAAGATCAGACGGTGGGTTACACCTGAATCACAAAAAAAAGGCAAAATGCTACACACAAATTAAATGCTTCCTAAAAGGGTCAATAATTTACAAAAATAACCTCACAATATACTTAGAAATAAGTGATTTAGACAATACATGAACTGGAAAAATGGCTGACAGTGACATCTGTTATCTTATTACTGATTCAGATCAGGTTTTAAACTACCAATCAATAAATCTTTCAACCAATACAAGACATTTAATAATCCGCAATGAAAGTCAAAGAGCAATCGAAAATAAATTGTGCCATTTACCACAATTGTTTTTCTTTCAGTGTAGCACTTTATGATTTATGAAAATTAAAGCTTAACAACATTAATGTATTTTGGTAATGATGTTTAAGGCTTTAAGTACCGCTAATTAATTGAACTGATTTCCATAAATACCACGATTGCATAATATTAACACTTTTTTTTTTGTTTTGCATCCAGTTATTTGTACTCCTTTATACATGTTATTATTGTTGTCATTGCTTTTAGAAACCTCTAAAATTTGCTTTGAATTTGTTTAATTTGTGCACATTTTACTTTTCATTCTTCACAGCGCAGAAAAATAACCGTTTCCTCTGCGACTATCTAATGTAAGATCTCTTCTGTTTCCTGTTTTTAAGAGCTGCATGAAAGACTAAGTTTTATCGATTAAATATTCTTTGCCAAATGTTTAAATTTAGGCGGATAGACAGATGGATATTAACCGTTGCGTGTTTTTGATAACTCAAAAAGATCAGTGAGAAGTTGTACGGGGTGAACGTATAAAAGCTAACATTTTATTAATGCGTGGTAGCTAGTACTGTCACCCAAGGTGAATTCTCATGCAGATATATGTGTTGGGCTTGACTTTGCATGATATATGGGAGTGAGGTCATGCTCTCACAGATGCACACTTCCTTCACACAACCTTCTCCCCCTCCTCATCTTTGTGCCACAACGCTCTTTACTGCCACACCGCTCAAAACACAAACAAGCAGTGATGGAACTGGGTCGCCACTTCCACTCTTTCATTTCTTTTCCACCTCTCTTTCTCTCCAGGTCTAGCCCCAGCTTTCCACCTCCCTCGTGTTTGTCCTTCAGCCTCTTTCTCCCCCTCTCATCTCCCGACTGTGCCCGTCTCACACCACAGGAGAGAGTGACCGCTCACTGCTTCAACTCGGTGGAAACAAATACAAAGACGGTATTGATCTGAGACGGGGAGAAGGCGAGAGTTGAGCTGTGACAACGCTCCATCTTGCACATGATAGTCCCGTGCTCCACGTTTCCTTCCTCTTCTCCCCCACCCTGTGTCTCTCATTTGTTCATTTGTCTTGGATCGATAACACCAGGCGTAGTGATGTTATGTTGTGTCTTTTGCAGGGCGTGTGCCTTCGGCTCGAACCGGGAAGGATGACGTGTGTGCAAAATTCACTCGTTGTCAAAACGCTTCTTTAGTAATTAGCTGCCCCTGCCCTGAAACAGAGGTTGATCTCTTTTAGCTATTCACTGAGGGTTCGGTGATTGCTCATTGTGCTTTCGTCAATAAAAAGAGGGAGAAACATTCACGAGGTCGTGCAGATGGGTGGAAAGCGAAACAGAGCAAAGATTGACACAAGGAAGCAGGGATAAAGATGGTAATCATACATTTCCTAAGTGGATGTACTCATATTGCTCAACACGCTTTTAGATTACAAAGAACAACTAGAGGGAACTACAAATGTGTTTCTACGTCTGAAAGTGAGGCGCATTTCTATTTAAAAATAAATAAATACTAAGTTTTACAATTACAAGGCAAAAGCTGAACGTAAATTTCTTTCATAAAGCCTCAGTGATTGATGCGTAAATACCGACTGGGATGAGCCCAGTCTGTTCTTTTTGTTTTTGTCAGGCTTAAACGCTTTAGATCATCAAACAAATGTTAATACCTCGCAAAGAGAACCTGATTAAATACAAAATAGTTTTGAGAGGATGATGTCTCTTTTATTAGGAGACATCGCCACTACAACATGGGCTTATTTAAAAAGTAATTACCCCCCTAAGCCCTGGTATTAACAACTCCATCTAAAGTTTGTAATGAGTGGCCAATGTTGCCAAGCAGGTGGAGTCTTCTCTCATTTGTAGAGATGTTGTAATTCAGCCAGACTGGAAGGTTTCTGAGCATGAAGGCCCTGTGTGAGGCCATGCCTCTGATACTCAATCAGATTTCAGCCCCTCATCTGAACACTACATGTTGAATTTAAGTCAAATTGCTTCCCTGGTGCACAACCAAGGTGAGTCCTTTGTGATCTCCTGGATGAGATTATAATGATCTCTTGGGGTAATTTAGGTAGATGGTGATTCCTGGAAAGGTTCACCACTTTTCCATGTCATCTCCATTTATGTATAATGTCTCTCACTGTGGTCGCTGGACTCCCACAGTATTAGATACAGTTTTGTAACCCTTTTTGTTCGATACAGTGATAAATGTCATTAACTGTTTCACATATGACATTTCTGTAAATCAGGACATGATGTGACGCTTTTCGGGATCTGCATCGTGTTGTCAGATGGTTATAAGTGATCTTTCATGATTTTGTAGCTAGTGGAACAGAACAAGCAGTCTGAATTAGAGTAATTATCTGAATGAATGAGCCCATCATCTGAACACTACATTATGAATTTAAGTTACTTAAATTTACTTTAAAAATTTGTAAGGGTGCAAATACTTTTTTTTAAAAGCGATGTCTCCTAACCATGTAATTGAATTGGTACAATGTAATCATGTATTAAGAATAGAAAACTCCTGATATATAGGAAGAAACTGTGCACATAAGCACACAACTGTCTGCGCTGCGTAAAGCCCAGAGTACATTTATTACAGTCAAACTGATGAGTATAGGTAGTTTGAGAACACCCTTAGGTGCTGGATAAGGTCTTAAGATGCCACACAGGAAAACTAAGAGGCCATAAAAGCTGACTGTTATATATCCAGAAAGCATTTTGCAGAGTTTTTGAATCAGCACAAATAAAAGTAATTCTCCTTCCGCATCATCAATAATGCTATTAAAGCTTTCAAGTGTTGATGTATTGGCAACCTCTTTTTTGTACATTTATTGACTTAGGTAATCACCAAATCACAGAGCAGCTGTTGTGGTTATTCTGTATTAGGCAGTTTGCAAACGGGGCATCTCAGGAAAGGGCAGTTTCACGCGCAGCGCTCAGATGACAATAACAGCAGGAAGGCTGTTCAGGAGAGAATCAAGACGTACAAGAGGGTTTAACTCCTGTTATTTATAGTCTTGTGCTGATAACACGCGTCAGGGTCTGGGAAATGAGTATTTATGTGCAGAAAAAGAAATGTAGACACTCAATATTCACAAACTGAACTGTCAATTCTAAGTTGGAGGGAACTGAAAGGTAATCCACATTAGCATACTCAGAAACAAGTTAAAAAAAAATACATTCCTATTGATTTCTGTGAAACAATGCACTCCAGTGCGAGACTGTGTGCCTTTTCAAACCTGTACCACTCAGAAGTGTCAATGTTGCTCAATGAAGCAAATGCTACGACATCCATTGTTTTTTAGTAAACCAGCCAATAGGAGAAGAAATTACAACAAAGCAGCAAGACATTCAAAACGACATATGCTCAATTTGACTGCAATTTTAATAAGCCATATTTAATTCAGTGAGATGATAAGGTAATTAACATGAAGAGCCTCTTTTTATTTAAACAGTATTCATACAGTGTAATGATCCTGTGAATTGATTATACTGAATCATCCCTCAACTTATCAGCCAACAAATTCATCTCGTTTTTCAAATTATAGGACTGTCTTTAGTTTAGTTTGTTTTAATGGTGGAATTTTCCACACATTTTTTTTTTAATATTTACATTTCATCATTTTCATTCATATAAAATGTGTCCAGCAGGTTATGAGGAAGATATGCCTTTCACTGGAATGTCAGCTCACCTCTCTTGTTTTCATATTGATGAAATATCCTACAGTAAGGTGACAAAATAAATCATGAAGTACTTCTAAAATACTTCTAAAATTAGATTCAAAGATGAACTCCAAAGTCAAAATTGTCTCTATTTCTATAACTAAATGAGGATAACATTGAAATTTTGACAGAATCAGAAGAAAACACAGAACCCACAAAGTCACTCCGCTGCTTTCACTCAGCAGGAAAATAAAAATATTTGTTTCCTGTTCATAAAAGTCCCTGCTGATGTGATTTTATCCAATCCAAGTTTGAGGGTAAACAAAAAGGTACATCAAGCAATGACTGCTTCCAATAAACTATGTTGTCTTATAAGTTAAATAAGAATAAACACACAACTGTCATAATTATTTAACCCTGATGTATCAATTACAAACTTAACTCACAATAAATTATTCATACGTGCTGGAAAAAGCAAGCATGTCATCTGGCATATTGTATGTTACTTTGCACCATTAGCTTCGCTTGTGGCTTGTTAGGTTTTATTATCCCAATTATTCAAATCCAGGGTCAATTTGTCAGAAATATTATGTACTGCAGTTGATGTGAGATTTGTGATCTGCTTTTTTATCATCTCTTGCTTGATCTTTCTCTCTGACGCTGTGGAAATCTGCGAAAGTTGAAATAAAAGTTTGAGGACGAGCTAGCCTTGAGCCGTTACTTTTTTATTTACGGTTTCCAGGTACAAGACTCATGTTGTGAAAAGAAGCTCACTACACACATAACGTAGTCACATGTCAGGCTGTCTGAAAAGTGTGGTAATTCTGGAGGAGATTGAATATGAATGCGTACCAAACTTTTAAGTTTTTTGTGTAAAAAACATTGAAAACCACTTATCATTTCTCTTCTGTTTCACAGGAATCTGCTACTTTTTTGTAAGTTGGCATCTGTATTGTCTCCATCTTTTTTTAAGCATCTTCTTTAGTAATAAGCTTATAGATCATAAAATAAAAAAACTCTATTAGAAGCAATGATACAACCACCAACCTTACAGCACTTTGAAATTCAAGCACATAAACACTGCATGATTACCCTAAATAGGGCTATGTGAAATCGACACATAGCCCTGCAAAACCATGTGACTATATTTTAATGATAGCAACAAAAAATGTGTGCATGGAAGGCAGTGAGACCCAGCAGGCCTGGAGTGATGGAGAAAACCAAGAGCTGGGGTGACAGCAAGGAGGAGGAAGGGGAAGACAAGGGAGAGGAGGAGGAAGAGGAGGCCTGAAAGAGTGAAGGGATGAGGGGGAAATCTGGAATCAATTAGGTGACTGAGCTGGAGCTGCTTGCATAGTTGTGGGGGTGAGTCAAGTATAGAGCCAGTAGAAGAGACTGGGTGTTGTGCCATCAGAGTGTGCGTTCACATAAACACAAGCTCACAAAAATAACTACAGAATTTTCCAGCTTGACTTGTTAGTGTGAATCTTGTGTCTGCCTTAATCTTCTTTTGTAATTTATCCACCAGAGTCATGTTTCTGCCAGAAAAAAAAAAAAAAAAAAAGGCTCCACCTCTCCTCCGCTGAGGTCAAAGCGGAGGGCAAGAGCGGATGGCTGGCACAGATCCAGGCTATGTCAACACAGCAGCTCACACACTATTCCCTTACACAACTTCTGCTCGTTCCTTCTTTGCACCAGATCTACAGCACTTTGTTTTGTATCACTGGCTCTGTCAATGGGGGAATTTGACTTGAAGGAAAAAAGAGAGAGAGAGAGAGAGAGCGAGAGAGAGAGCGAGAGAGAGAGAGAAGCACATATTGTAGAAAAATGGCTTGTGTCTTGCTGTGAGTGGAGATTTGGCATGCCGAAGCAATTTGAATTTGCAAGCAAAAGCACGGAATATATCAAGACTCAGCTTTAGCGAAACATGTTATGGTCTTAGTGTTTTTTCTTTCCTTTAGTGAATCATATATATATATGTTTTATGCATAACAGAATATGCAGACTGCACATCAACTGTACTTTTTTATCTCTCACAAGAGGACTCTAACTTTTCTTACAGGTACCACATATGTCAACATAACATATTTACTTAATATAAACAAAGCCTGCCACAAACAGAAAAAGTGCTTCATGAAACATACTATTTTCTCTCCAGAGCTTCTGGTAAAATGTCTTATTCACAAGCAAGGCATGTCAAAAGTTCTGTTGTTGGCTGCAAGGGCAAACAAAGATTCTTTATTTGATCCTGACATCAGTGGAGATAAAGCGGGTGACTTATTGTTCATGGGAATTTTCCCAGGTCTTTCAGGCTAAATGGTTAGTAGCAGAGAACCACCGAGACTGATAATCAGATAACAAAAGCTGCTGCTGAAATGCACTGTAGACAAGCAACAATAGGTTTTTTGCTAACAGTAAAGAAAGCATGAGCAAGATACAGATATCAAAGTACCTTGAGGTTTTAAAAATATCAGAAATGCTACATTTTCTCCTCTGTACCATTTGCACTCTTGAAAATGCTTTGGATGACTACAGTTGTCTCTTACTCTATGCAGATGACCGTCCCCTTCCTGGGGCCCATTCAAATGGCTGCAATGGTTCCTCCAGAAAGCTTTGTAGGAGGGGCTGAAAAAGGAGCAACTAATAATCATGATCTGAGACACCAAATCAAAAAGCCTGAGCAGAAATTCAGTTTTCCTTAGGTATGTTTTAGAGCCAAACTCAAATTTAAATAATTTGAAAATAAAAAATTTGATTCTCGTGAGTTTTTACCCTTGTCTGACTGTTACAAATCTACCTTACCTTTTAATGCTGAAAGAAAACACAATGATATAGGAAAATCCAATTCTGGCATCACTTTAAGATGTATTTTACACTGCAGCAAACACAATCTGATCACACGATAAACCAGGACAGTACAGATTTTGTTGACAGAATTGGCAACGTCAACTCAAATATCACTATGCTACCTGCACTGGTGAAAACTGACTTCCCTCAGCATGATGAAAGCTTGAAACTGAAAGTGAAGTGAGGAAATGAGAGCATTAAAATGTGTGTTTGACATAATTAGAAATCTTAGAGTCCACACTTTCAGAATCTGTAAAAAACTCAAAATCCCCTGAGGGAGGATTTGTTCCAGGTTTTGTCATGGCCAGTCATATATTTATTTTTTCTGAATTAGATATAAAATTAAGAATTGATATAAAAACTTCTAAATGCAAATATTTTAACTGTAATAATTAGTATGTGTTATCTTAGCAGAAAGACTTTTTTGGATGCTTTTATATTTTTGAATAAAATAACTTGCTGCACATTTTTGTATTAAACATTTTGTGAACAACCTGACACTATAAGATCAAATGTGAGAATCTCTTTTCATGTAGATAAGGGGGTGAAAACCACATAAAAAACAAATTCAATTTTAACTGAAAAAGAAAACATTTTGACCAGCTTTTATAGGTAAGAAAAGAAAAAAAAAAGACAAGGTAGGCTGTTCATCTGCCAACAATGAATATGCGCCAATTGTAAAACTTTAAAATGTTCAGGTAAATGGTTAGGTACTTTAAGCTTTTTGCGTATTTGAGGCCTCGAAACTAACATCCCACGTGGTTCACATTGTAAAAAAAAAAAAAAAAAAAAGTACAAGGCACAGTGTCATGTCTTTACAGAGAGAAGCATGTAATGACATGCCAAAAAAGAGAAAACAAGCACGGTACGCAGCATGACTTGGCATGCTATTAATGTATTTCATGAGATGCGGCTAGAAAGAAAGAGAGGTATCCACAGACAAAAAAGGAATCAATAAGAAGTGGGAACATGTAGTACACTTTGAATGTTACTGAATAAGTGTTTCAACAGAAACTGCGCAGTTAACAGAAGATTAAAGCTAACGCATACGGTGAGTCTCTAAGGATAAAAGATATTTTATCAACCCAAGAGGAAGGAAATCAGTGCAGGAAAACAGGAAATAGGGAAGAAAATTAATAATTTAAGACTACAAAGAACAATCACAAAGCGCACAATGCTGCAACATTATGCTAACAGAGAAGTACCAGCTGCTTCCAGCTCAAATTTCACATCAGATAAACAAGACAGCGCACATCACACCACGACTGTCTTCAAATTTTAACAAGTAATTGACTTCTTGTGCATGTTTTAGCATTTTCTTTTTTCTAAAGTTATGTCTAATTCAGTAAACAAAAATGACACAAACGCTATAATTTATTCATCAGCTCACCAGTTAGCCCAACACTAATTTGGAGAGATGCTGTGAGTGATTTCAGAGTTTCCCATTAAGAAGAGCTTGTTGACAGCATCATTTATAATTTACACGGATATTTGCTGTATGAATGTAAATTCAGTGACGTAATCAGAGAAACTGAAGACAATCCAGCTGAAGCTAAAACACCAAGAATCAAAAGTCAAATAAGATAGCATGGGCTGAAAAAGCTGTAAGAAGAAAATTAGATTTAAAAAAAACAAACATTAACAGAGAAGAAACAACAATGTAAGGTGATAAAATGTAGTGACAAATCAAAACTAACTCTGTATGATACCAAAAAAAGGAGTGGGTTTTTGTGTGCTGCTGCAGATTCGTTTCTTAGGCTTCTTGCCAACCGTGGCAATGAAAAAAAGGAGCAAACTGTGCAAAGGAAGGACTGCAGAAATATCCCACATCCTTACATAATTTGACAGTCACTTACGTAGTTTATCCACCCCAGCACAGACTCGTTTGTGCACACAACGAAGCACCCCTCACACATCTTTTTTTCAATGTCCGAGAAGCTGTGAAAAGATGTATGCTGAGTGCTAAGTGTTTCCCCTGAGGTCACAGGGAAATAAATAAGTGAATGGAACATGGTCTTATGCACTGTTTTCCACAGACAACTCGTACAAAAAAGCACATTTGTCTCTGTAGTCTCAAAGGATTATAATTAGCCTTTTGGATTTTAGCACAGAATTAAAAAGAAGAAGAAAAAAAAACTGAATGAAAATTAAACAAAAATTGGCCTCAGTGCCAATCCTCAGTGGAGATGAAATACAAATTCCCAGCCAAAATGCTGGGTTATTCCTCTATATTCCAGTCTCACTTTAAAACTAATCTTCCATCTGTGATTTAGTGCCCATAAACTGACTGCTTGGTATTTCTGACAGGATTGTTTTTGATTCTGTACTCTTCAAATATCCCTTAAAATCTGGATCTAGTAACTTTCTCAGGGAATTGTGCCATTAAGTAGTCATTGTTTCAATTTGTTTCATCTTGTTAACTAGGAAAGCATTATTAAAGTAACTTTTACACATTTTATCACAATAAAATTACAAACTTCAGTGTGTCTTACTTGCATTTAATATGATAGACTAACGTAGGGTAACTTATATCAGTAAGGCGAAAATAATTTTGTTTTCTTTTTACAAATAAAAGTAAAAAAAAACATTCAGACTAAACAAAAAATGTAACTTTTTGGCCTACACACAAATTGCTATGAGAGGAGGTGGGGGGGGGAAATCCTTTATATTTTCTATAAACAATTTCCACAGAGACACACGGCAATGGGAGTATCATTGTTTGGGCGATGCTTTTATTCAGAAGGTTGATTAGAGGCACATCTAAGCTAAAAATATTACAATGCATGAATAAAACTTGTAAGAAGGTGCAACAAAAAACAAAAACTTAAGAGTAGAGGTTCTGGTTCCAGCAGAATAACATCTCTAAACATTTACTGACAAAGCCCAGTCAAAGTTCACGCTTAAAGACAACAGAGAACCGGCAGCACTTTGCTGCTAACATAGATGCTTCCTATCACTGAGTTTGAGCTGTTTGACGAAGAAGAACAGGTAAGAAAAAAATTTAAGAAGTTTGTCGTTTTAACATAATAAAAGCTCAAAAGGTGTAAATACTTTTGCAAGGTACTTTACTCGTGTGCATTATCTTTACAGTTTCAGGTTTAATAACTGCCGCATAAATTAGGTGTCAAACTGCCACCTCACGCTAAATTTCCTGCAGCAGGCTGCAGTGTCTAATGCGTTCTCTCAGGATTAATCTCATTTGTCTGCGTTGACAGGCAGTAATAGAAACTGTTTATTTCAGCTTAGATAGCTGAATGAGGTGAGGAGGACTCGGTATTTGCAGTTTGCTTTTTACAGCAGCAGATGTTTATGATGACTCCCGTGGTGGTCTAAGTGGGTGTGAAAGGTTGGAATGTTGCTTTTCCAAAAACTTTTTTAACCTTCTTCCAAACCACAGGTAAACATTGCAGAGGATTTGGAAAGACTTCTACTCATGCAACAGCCTTTTTGCCATTAAAAAGAAAATCAAAACAAAAAACCCCACCAAGATTAACTTACTGAAGATATCTTAAGAAAAAAATGCAATATGATGGAAAGGGAAGATTATTTGAAGCTTCCTTTATAAACAATCCTTCTCTAATTGTCCTGGACTGTTTTTAATCCTCAATCTGAGAGTGAACCTTGGCTGTACCTGTTCGTACTTGTTTAACCCTTGCAATAACAACAAATCAGACTCACAACTGTGCGTTGTGCAACTGCACCATTCACACCGACACCCAACATCAGCCGGAGATATTAAATGACAATCAAAAAAAACAAAAAAAAAACAGCAGCGAGGGAGGTCCTGAAGTGGAAGAGTAGAAAGTGAGTTTATCCTAAGTGGCTGTAGTTTGTTTTAAGCAATGCCAACTGAAGTGCACAAGGTCTTTTTGGGACCTTGATATTAAAGAGCGTTGTTCAGTTTGTGTGATCCACTCAGTCTACCTGCAAATGTCAAATGTTAAGCACCCAGTGTTGCTGTGGCATGCAAATTACACCAATTAGGCAAAGGAAAACTGTTTATCCTCGACTTCAGCTGATGAAGCTGTTGAATTATGAATTACGATTGCTTAATATCATGTAAACAAGCTACGGTGAAAGGTTTTGTTATTTGCACAGAAATATATATATAAAAAAAAAGTTTGGCAAGCTTTGCAAATGATGCATAAATAAAGTGAATCATTTGCAGATGAATGCATAAGAGCACGTTATCATTAATCACTTAAGTGTTTCCTACAATGACAGAGCAAGCCGAGTAAAAAGGAACCGTTCCTGTGTGTTGACCCTTGTGTTAAGCCATAGACACTTGAGCACCTCATTAGAAGTGAATGAGCCTCGAGGTGGGAGGCAGGGCAGCTATTGAGAGGCTTAACAGGACTCCACAGGGCTTCCTAACCGCCACTAGAGGCGAAACGAGAGAGAAACAGAGAAAGTGACAAGGAAAGCTCTCTCTCCCTCTCTCTTTCTCTCTCTCTCTCTTTCTCTGTCTCTCTTTCTCTGTCTCTCTCTCTCTCTTTGTCTCAAAGATACAGCGAGGACGGATGGTTCTCAGCTCTGCCCTGGCAAACCAAGTGGCAGTTCAAGCAATGGCTGAGTTGTCTGAGTTGGTCCCCGTCTGACCCTGGGAGCACTTGTGCCCAGAGGACGCATAGTTTGTGAGGTTTTCCACTTCAGTCAGTATTGAAAATACCGAACACTTCACATCTGTCCACTAACATTGTCGTCATAAAGAAAATCGATTATGAGAAACAGATGCAGTTGAGTCGATGTATTAAATAAAACAGCAACAGTTCGTCAATGTGGTTCAGTCCCAATTAATTTGTCCGATAAATTTTCTGAATATGTTCATTTATGCAACACGCGTAACATTGAAAGTTTCAGCTAGTTTAAACTTATTATTGTTGAAATCTTCGTGATCAGCACTAAATTCACTCACTACATTTGACAAAAATGAAGGAACCGCATACTCGCAGCAGAGGATACGAGGCAACATATGTAGGTTTTAGTCATTCAAAAGACACTCTTGTGCATCCTAATTGTTTACACAAATAGCTGCAGAACCTGCAGGAGAACGAAAACCTGTTGTGGGGGGGCAATGATTCGCTGGCTTCTGCAACAAAATCAGCATCTCGACACTTGTGACAAAAACGCCAGGGGAAAAAATCAATTTGGCTCTTGCACTCACTTGATGCACACTGAGAGGCTTCACAAACTGCAGATATCAAAGAGAAACGGCTCGTCTTCAAAACGCAGGCAGGGCGTCAATTTAATCCTCAATCTCCCATTTGAAACTATAAGTACATAAAACTCAATCCTTTCATCATTTCTACTAATAAACTAACTTTACTAAAGCAGCGTTAATTTATATAGACCATCGCTACCTTCAGGCATTTATTCATTTTTTTGTCACAGCGTAAGTCAATCCTCCAGGTAACACAACTTACCACGGTTTATAATATGTGTTCAATATCCTTAAAACTGTCAGATGTGACCGACTGAACTCCCCGCTGACAGGGGCTTTTAAGATCCTATTGTGCATCGTGATTGTGGGGAAGATTGTCAGATAAATAATGGAGGGGGAAATGTGAAGCAGAAGTGTACTGTGGGTGCCAAACTGTCATCCTGAGGTAGCGTTAACATCTATAGGCCCATCTCAGCCATTAATTTTGCATATGTACAGGCGGAAGGTGGGCTGAGCTGCTCTTGTCTGTTCATTGTTCACTCTAGTCCGCAT
Source organism: Poecilia formosa (assembly GCF_000485575.1). Taxonomy (NCBI): domain Eukaryota; kingdom Metazoa; phylum Chordata; class Actinopteri; order Cyprinodontiformes; family Poeciliidae; genus Poecilia; species Poecilia formosa. The sequence goes on from NW_006799945.1 coordinate 4,907,996, forward strand.
GTAAATGCCTGGTAAAGTTTCAATAAGATTTATTTTTTTCTAAACACTGGATGTTGGTGTTAAACTGGTAATTAACAGAGTCTGATCATTTGTGAACTTATACATTCAGTATTTATCTAGTTTGTAGTTGATTTACTTTGATTCAAGCCATAATATGTCCCTTAATGGGTATATTTAATCATATCTTAGAGTTATACCCACACTTTTCTGATATAGTAAAAGCTTTTGGAGGCAGTCATTTATAAAAACAATTGACACCACTGTGTATGCAGAGTTAGGAAGTGTTACGAGGCACAGCAGAATGTGACTCAGTCGAAATAAACTTTGCTATTGGGAATACAGAAAGAGTTGAGTGAGCACTCAAAGATTTTCTAAGCAGGATAAATAAAAATGTTAAGAAACACATGGATTTCTACTCACTGACACAAAACAGTGTTTATTTCTTCAAAATATGTCTTGCTAAAGGTTTATTAAACCGTTGTTTTAAGTACATGCAGAATCTTGGCTTTAAAAAGTAAATAAACTGTCATATTGGATAACAGTATGACAGTTCATGTCAGTACAATAACAAACAGCTCAAACCAGTGAGGCAGAAAATCAAGAGAGCACAAAGTTTCTTAGGCAAGAAGATGTGTAGTTCATGGTTTGTTGTTTAAATGTGTCTTATGCCACACAAAAAACTCAGGTAATGCCTGTAGATTGTTTTTCTAAATAATATAAAAAAACAAGTCATCTTAACTTTTCCCCTGCGCAATTTTACCAGCAATAATTAGATGCCATTTTTTACAGCACCCAGCTAAATAAAAACATTTTACTCTACTCTGTGTCTAATTATATTTAGGCATCTTCACTTCTCATTTTCACCACATGTGTAGCATTAATCTGAAGCAACTCTGCAAACCTGAACAACACACTCTTGTCCAAACACATGTTGAATTTGCAGAGTTTGAGTGACCTCACAGATGGCGTCTTCAGAATAATGTTTGACAGCTTTGTTCCTACAGAACAGCTAAACCCCTCATGAGGAAAATAGAGTTATTGAAGTTTATTTAGGGGTGAGATTTCCAGCTGCTTCCATTCACTGCTATGGTGCTTTACCAACCCACAGCACAGCTTGCTTACAGCGCATCTGGAAACTATTCATGGGGCTTCACTTTTTCCACACTCTGTGATGTTGCAGCCTTATTCCAAATTTTATTAAATTAATCTCTTTCCTCAAAATGCTATAAACAAATAGTCCATTAAGAGAAAGTGGGAAGCTACTTGGAAGATTTTTGCTAATTTATTAAAACTCAATCAAGAAATTACATATACATAGGTATTCATGGCTTTTACCAGGAAGAACAAAATGGACTTGTTTCCGCTGATCATCCTTGAGGTGTTTCAACAATTTAAAAGACGTCCAGCTGATAGGACTTGATTTACAAAGGACCACGACTGTCTACACGAGATTCAACAGCTGACATCGCATGTCAGAGGTCAAACACCAAGCAAGAAATTCAATTAATTGTCTACAAACCTCAGAGAAAGGATTGTGTTGAGGCCCAAATCAAGGGAATAAGACGGCATCAAAAGTATGCCTTAATAAAAGGTACATGTCTTTGCCAAAAGACACCCGAAGGACTGTCAGACAATGAGAAACAAAATTCTCTGGTCTGATGAGACAACGATAGAGCTTTGGTGTGAAATCCAGGGGATGAAACTCCAATCCTTCAGGTATCTTTCTACAGTCAAGCACGGTGCTGGCAGCATCATGCTGCAGGGAATTTTTGCAGCACACAGAACTGGCAGACTAGTCAGGATAGAGGAAAAGATGAATGCAACAATGTACTGGGTGAAAACCTTCTGCAGAGCACATCTGACCTCAGACTGGGGAGACAGTTCATTTTTCAGCAGGATTACTCTGTGGATGTCCTGGAGTGGACAGTCTAGACTTGAATCCGACTGAACATTTCTAGAGAGATCTGAAAATGGCTGCACATACATCTCCCATCCAAGGTAACTGTCCCTGCATGCTTGGTGCTTAAGATGCACAGCACTCTATGCAGTTCTCATTTTAAACAACAGGCAGCGCTAATAAGGGAGATGTATGGCTAAACAGCAGAAACGGCACAAGAAGTAGAGGCATACGAGGGTTAATTTCATCATACACAAACTGAATTAAACACCCAAATTAGCATTTGTTTTAGGGATTTTTGTATTCATGCAACAGTCATGAAAAACTGACCCTAAGTGCTTGTTTTTTTTTTGTTTTTTTTTTCCCATAAGATTCCTGTAAAAACAAACCCTCCTGCTGCATACGCTTCCTGTTTTAACAGGCGAAACCGGTGGAGAATGGGGCAAGTTAGAAAAATCAGTCACCCAAAATGACAAAACCAGCCTTGTGCGGCGCTGTTTGTGAGGCAGAAAACACCAGGCTGAAAATGAGTTTAAATTCACTGGTTTAAGCTCATTTACTTTTTTCTTTTTCTTTTACTTTTTTTTTTTTTTCGGGGGGTTGACGACCCACCCCACCACCAGCCGCCAGCCGGTGTTGAGGGGGGCGGGGGCCACCCC